>NC_136271.1:32389636-32634636 GCF_964187855.1 Myxine glutinosa
TGCGTTAAGTGTGATGCTGAACAGGAAGAAGAAGAAGCCGCACTACCAACTTCATACACTTCCGGAATTGTTTGATTTATTTGTGTTCAAATGTCTGGTGATTGTTTCGTATTTATTTATGCGAATGTGTACTTGTATATAACTGTCGTTAATTTTAAAAAGCTTCGGCACTATCGAGTGATTTTTTTTTTTAACTCCAAAAAACGATCTTTAAATTTTTTTTATTCTTTTTGCCAAAAACACTCCCAGGCACTCACTGATGAACCTCTGAAAGTTTGACAAAGATCCGTTCAGTCATCTCTGAGAAAAATGGCGACACAGACAGACAGACCTCTCTGGTATAGTAGATATCGGCAGTCGGTAGAGCACATACCCTCCGCCAGGCTGAACAATTTACATTTTGTATTCCACAGATAGGCCGGATCTGCATCCGGACCTCAACTAAAATCGAATCGGCTTGTTCTTGTCACCTACCCAACTCATCCACCAAGTTTTGTCATAACTCGTCCACAACTTTTTGAAATATCATGCTATATATCGTTTTTGGCCCCATCTCTCAATGATCAAGAATCACTTAAAAAATTTAAAATTTCTCGTATCAACATCCAGATCTGGAACTTCACCAAAATCGAATTAATTAGTCCTCGTCACACACCCAACCTGTCCACCAAGGTTAGTCGTATCTGTCCATAACGTCAGGTCAATCTTTTGGGACTGCAACTGGTAATTGTAACCCAGTGCGACCTGCTGCATGGTCGGGTTGTCGGCGACTAAACTGACAACCCTCACTGGCTTTGCTTGTGGGGAGGGTGACTGTGACACCCTGTCAGAACTAAAAGTAACACTTAATAATAATAATAATAATAATAATAATAATAATGCATTTATTTTATATAGCGCTTTTCAGGAAGCCCAAAGACGCTTTGACAGAGTGCAAAACATAACGCATAGCAAAACATAAAGACAATTGCAAAAAAAGAAGAATCAATAGGGAAATATTCAAAGCACAAAGGAGGGAGAAGGAGAGGAGATAGTCAGGGGTTAGATGCTGTGGGTTAAATGTTGAATGCAGTGTTGAACAGGTGGGTCTTGAGTGATGTTTTGAATGTGGTGAGTGAGGAGGAGTCTCTGATGGTGTGAGGTAGCGAGTTCCAGAGGGTGGGAGCAGCGATGGAGAAGGCCCTGAAGATGGTGTCAGTGTAGACTGTAGATGAAGTAAGAAGATGGTGTCTCCTAAAAACATCCTTCCAGAGAGGACCAGTTCAAATCATACCAACGACTTTAAAATGGTGAGTGCTGCTTCCTTGCTTGACGTTCAGCAAATAATCTGATAGAGCATGGACAGTACCCATCGGTTGGCATCCATGGAGGAGAGGAAATTCCTCCTGAGGAAATGCCATACTGAGTATGGTGAGAAAAGCAGTGCCATTGTTAAGACGTCGTTGGTACTCAGAGTATCCCGGGAAGTGACGGCATTTCCCCCAAGCTCAGTGGCTGTGTTAGGTGTTTGTCGTGTGCGTTTGTGTGTGTGTGTGTGTGTGTGTGTGTGTGTGTGTGTGTGTGTGTGTGTGTGTGTGTGTATGTATGTGCGCCAGCTTCATTACGGGCCTTAGACCATGTACAAATAAATAAAAAAACTCAGATATCCTGCTCACAGACAGACACGGGTGAAAACATAACCTCTGTCCACCTTTGGTGATGGGGGTAATAATATCAAATGTTTGTGCGTTTGTTTGTTACTCTTTCACGGCCGAACCGTAGCACCTAGATGCCACACAATTTGGCTGTAGGTACTTCAGAATCTGGGTAAGGATTTAAGCTACCACATGTTGGCCTTGAAGGCCGTTTTGAGGTCAGCAAAGGCTACTTACTATAAAGTGTATATTGGGATGCGGGGTAAGGCAGTTCTGCTGCCCGCCCACAGGCAAAAGGTAACAACCATGAAGGCAATAACTCCTTCAATTTTCAATGCACAATATGTGCCAGAATCCCTACATCGTTTTTTCTCGTGCATCACCGGGTACCCAGACGAGTGCTTAATAATCTGTAATAATAGAAAAAGACAATGTGTGTCAGTCAGTCAGTGTGTATGTCTCCTCCGCAACTCCAAAACTATGAAATCTAGTGGCTCGGAACTTTGCATGCATACTCAGGGAACTCCAAAGGCGTGCATGGATGAAAACTGCGTTTTTGGGTAAATTAAAACACCCCTTTTGAACATAATTCACAGCTTACCTTCATGAAAGGCTTTATCCTTGGTCAGCCCAACTTCACCTCGCATGGGTCTAAGCCGCCATTTTGTTATACCCTATTCAAACGTGCCTTGCCTTGGAAACACAATCTACTCTCACGGACTATTTCAAGTATACAATCAAAATTTGTGTTCGGGTTTGAGGATAGGATCTCGTGGACTAAATAACCTGCAAAATCTGGAGTGAAATCTGAAGAAAGTTAAGTTTCCATAGCGCCTATCCAAAAAGTTATGCTGCTACTCAAGCTCAACGCTTTCATCCACAGCTTGATGGAGTACTGCTCTACCCCTCTGGGATGGCTGACCTGCCTCACATCTTGCTCAGCTTCACAATAAAGTATGGGTATTGTTGCAGGGATTTGATGTTCATGTAATGTCCAACCAAATTATGAAGTTTTTTTGCTTCATTGAGTTTATAATCAAAGCAAAATGCACCATGCAACATCCAATACATATGCTATTTTGTCAATGCAAACATTAATTTAAAAAGGTAATATTTAACTCTATGCCATAACCTGAAGGGTTACAGTCTCATAAGATGGCTTACCTGATGGCATGCCAACCGCGCTGGAGACATCCGCCTCTGCTTAGCGTCCAGCAACCGGCCGGCGTCCAATTCTTGAGAAGTGACATCCCCATCAGAATCATGATTGTGTTCAAATCCATCTTTGTCTCTGTTTCGGCATTTTTTGCGACGTGCTTCTCTCTGTGTTTCTGCTTCTCCCTCTGCTAACTGCTTGTTATGATTGAAGATGTGGCAGCCAGGTGACTCATGTTGACATGCACACACCACCTGGTAGTTGCTGCCAAAAGCAAAGGTTGCACCAGACAGATTATGCCAAAGCAGCAAAGCATCCAGAAAGAATTCTAACTTCTTACATATGTCACTGTTTGCTACATACAGGCATATAAATGTGCATAAACATGAAAAACAAGGATACATTTCTTACCAGCCAGTGTAGTCAAAATCAAAGGAAATTGTTATTTCAACATCTTTAGTGATCTCAGTGATGGAAGAGATGTAAAAATGCACAAGACCATCTTCAACACAGTGTTGGACCTTTGAGACAAAGAAACACACAAAACACTATTTAAATGAGTGGGGTGCAAAGCAAATTCAATGATAACGTACAGCAAATAAACAAAGCCTTCATTTTATTACCCTCGCCAGAGAAAAGGATATTGCATTTGGGTCTGTTTCTCTGTTTGTCTACACAGAAATGCGTAGGTGTATGATTACAATAGACCCCATATACCTTTAGACCGCTTGAGACCCTTAAGACCCGAAGATCCTTCAGAACCTTAAGACCAATCAGACCCTTGAGAACCCTAAGACCCTTTGAGACCCACCCAATCCCTTCAGACCTGTAATAACCTTAAACCATGAAGACCCTTTAAGACCCATAAGATCCCCAAGACCTTTAAGAACAATTAGACCCTTGAGAACCCCAAGACCCCTTAATCCTACCTGGGCTGAGGGAGATGGGGGGACGGGGTAAAATGCCCCCCTCAACCAAAGTTTACATTAACTTTCAAACTGCCGCTGATTCACCATTCACAGCTCATCTGTTGCTGTTGTGCCGCTGATCAAAATGGGCAAGCCCAGATAGCGTTAAGACCTCTAAGACCCTTTAGAACTCTAAGACCTCTTAAAGACCAGTCAAATCACTTAGACTCCTTTCTACCCTTTAGACCTTTTCCAGACCTTGCAATACCCTTTAGATCCCTTTGGACAATTCCGACCATTTAGACCTTAAATTACACCGTTTAGATCCCCCATTTCAACCATTTAAACGCTTTAGACCATTTAGATATTTTCAGACCTTTCAAACGTTTCAGACCTTACGAGATTTAAACCATTTGACCTTTAAAACTTTTCAGACCTTTGACCTTTAAAAGTAGACCATTGAGACCTTTCATTTGCAATCAATGACCTTCATTTAGTACATCCTTCCATTTATTTCCCACACAAAATACACCACACAAAACAGGTCCTGGTGAGGGTCTGCATCTATGATTGCTCTTTCTAGTTTTGAATCTGTTTTACTTCATTTTATTTTGATCGTTTAAAAATAAAAATACAAATCGTTGAACTATGTTAGACCAGCATGACAACAGAAGGAACAGTGATGGTAGCACAACTGCACATACAACAACAAACAACAACATGCATTTTAAAGGCCATTGTCCCTGCTAGAGCGGGGGTTAGCCTTGCAGTCCCCATGACAATCTTCTCCATTTTGCCCTATTTTCTGCATCTCTCCTTGTTAACCCCCTTGCCCGCATTTCGTCTTCCACCATCTTTAGCCAAGTCTTTCTCGGTCTTCCCCGTCCTCTGCTTCCTTCTACATTCATTTCCATCACTCTTCTCAACCAGTCACTTTCATCCTTCCTCAACACATGACCAAACCATCTCAACCTGTTCCTCTTCACAGCATCAATCACAGGCTCTATTCCCATCATCTTTCGCAATTCATCATTTATCTTCCTCTCTCTCAACGATACTCTGCACATCCATCGAACCATTCGCATTTCCACCCTTTCCAACCTTCGTTGCTGCTCTACGTTCATTACCCATGTCTCGCTCCCATAAATCATAACACTTCTCACACATGCAGCATACACCTTTCCCTTCAGCTTCAACGACACTCCCCTCATCATCAGCACGCCACTCAGTTCCTGAAACTTCTTCCATGCACATCTCACTCGAGCAACCGTTGCCGAGTCTGATCCACCTTCTCCATTCAGCATGTCTCCGAGGTAGCAAAATATTTTCACACCTTCCAGCTTCACGCCGTCTCCAAGATCCAACTCAACATTTCCTCCATCTGCAGCTCCCTCTGTGCACACCTTACATTTGAATGTAGCTGCCACACTGGTTAATGACCCTCTCAGACCACTACATTTTTGATGAACCCACTCAGCGCATATTGTACATTGAATGGAGTTCACTCCGACACCCTTCTGACACACAGCATAGTGCCACTTCCCAGTTCTTTCCACCTCACCACATGCTTTACCACTTGCCATCACCTTTGTCTTTCCGATATTCACCTTCAGACCTTTTGTCTCCATACATTCCTTCCACGTGTTCATCTTTTCCTTCAGTCCATCCATACTTTCCGCAATCAACACCAGATCATCTGCATACAACAACTCCCACGGTAAACCCTCCTTTACGTTCTGAGCCAGCACCTCCATCACAGCTACAAATAGTAGTGGACTTAGTATCGACCCCTGATGCACTCCCACCTTCACCTCAAACTCACCACTGTTCCCGTCCTTCGTCCTTACAGCTGTGCGCGCTCTTTTGTACATTGCCATCACTACTCTGATCAACCATTCCTCCACTCCTAACTTCCTCAATGCCCATGTCAATACTTTGCGTGGAACCCGATCGAATGCTTTCTCCAGATCAACAAACCCAAGAAACAACTTCTTCCTCTTCTCCATGTACTTCTCCTGCAACTGCCTCACAATGAAAAGTGCGTCTGTCGTTCCTCTTCCTGGCATGAATCCAAACTGCATTTCGTCGATCTTCACTTTCTTCCTTATCCTCCTCTCCAACACCCTTTCCAATACCTTCATTCCATGCTCCAATAACTTTATCGCTCGGTACGAGCCACACTCCGGAGGGTCACCTTTCCCCTTGTATAGAGGGACGAGAGTACTCAGTTCCCAATCCACTGGAATGCGGCCTTCTTTCACCACCAGATTACAGATCTCTGTCATTCTCTTCACACCCCAACTTCCTGCTAGCTTCAACATATCTCCCACAACTCCCGTCGGCCCTCCCGCTTTTCTACCCTTCATTGCTTTTATCGCTTCCTCAACTTCCTTCTCAGTTATCTTCTCTGCCGGTCCTAAAACTGGGTTACTCTCTATGTTGCCATCCCATTCATTCTCTGTATTCAACAGCATTTCCATATATCTTTTCCATCTTCCTTTAATTCCATCTGGGTCGACAACGATTTGTCCCACTTCATCCTTCAAGCAACTCACCCCCATCACAGAACACCTCTCTTTTGCTATCTGCTTTGCAATCCTGAATACTGCTTTCTGACCCTCTTCCGAATCCAAGCGTTCTCCGAACATTTTCCTACATGCATCCTGCGTCTTTGCTACCTCTTTCTTTGCAGCCTTCCTGGCTGCCTTATAACTTTCATGCTCTGCTGTTTCTGCTCCCGTACCCTTCGCCTTCTGCCACTCCTTGAACTTCTTCCTCTTCTCGTCAATCCTCTTTCCAACTTCATCATCCCACCACCATGTTTCCGAGTGCCTCGGTGGTCCTTTTGTCCATCCACATACCTCACCAACGGCTCCCAACAGACTAGCTTTCATTGACATCCAACCACTTTCAAGCTCAACCACATCATCCTCTACCCTACTCAGCCTCTCTTTTAATGCCTCCCTTACTGTCACCTCTTTCAACCTCCACACCTTCATTCTCGGTTGGTACTTCACCCGCCGCGCTCTCCTCGCACCTTTCACCCTTATGTCGTAGACAACCAAGTGGTGCTGTGAAACAGCCTCCTCCCCCGGGATCACCTTTGTGTCCCGGAGGTGCCCCCTATCTTGCCTACGCACCATCAGGTAGTCAACGGTTGTCGTCGACCCACCTGACGTGTATGTAACAAGCTTATTATCCTCTTTCTGGAACTGAGTATTACAAATCAACAAATCAGCTCCATCAGCAAACTCCAAAATCCTTTCACCTTCTCCATTTCTCACACCATATCCGTAACCCCCATGAACTCCGTCAAAACCATCCATACTCCTTCCCACATGTCCATTTAGGTCTCCTCCTACCACAACAACTTCCTCATCTTTCACGTTTTCCATCAGCTTCTCTATCGCACACCAGAACTTGTCCTTTTCTTCATCGCTTCGACCAACCTGCGGAGCATATCCCGAGATGACGTTCACCAAGAGCTTTCCAATCATCATTTTCACCATCATCAACCTATCACTCACTCTCGTCACACTCACCACACTGTCTACAAACTCCTCAGAAAACAGGACACCAACACCATTCACGCCCTCCAGGCACCCTTGCCACACAAACTTGTATTTCTGTCCCTGCCTACCCTTCACCATTCTCACACCACTTCCCTTCCATCTCGTCTCTTGCACACAACATATGTCCACTCTTCTTCTGACCAATACTTCCACCACTTCTCCTGATCTCCCTGTCATTGTCCCTACATTCCATGTCCCAAACCTCAGAAACCGATCTCCACTTCGGGCTGTACCCTGCCCACATGTAGTTGTAATTGTCATGGTTCCCTTTTTTGAGGCAATGTTTTTATGGCCGGATGCCCTTCCTGACGCCAACCCTCTTAGTCGTCTTTTACGACACGCAGGGATACGGTGTACCTATTCTTATCCAGGGTACACACCGGGAAACGTTTAAAACATGGAAATTCTGGGGGGTGGGGGGGGGGCGGCGTCAAGGGAAAGATAAAATGAAAATAAACCCCTTACTGCACATAAATAAAATAAATTGCACATAAACTATTAAAAAGGAGAAAAGGAAAAAGAACCAACAGAAGCACAAACTAAAACTACAAGGGCACTCAGTAGAGAGCATACATACCTCCACCTGGTTGGCCATATCACTCAATGGTGTAGAATCACTTAAAAAATTATACTAGCTGGATCCGGATCCGGATCTTCACCAAAATTGAAGCAATTCTTCCTTGTCACACACACAACCTGTCCAACAAGTTTCGTCCAAATCCATCAATAACTTCTTGAGATATCCTGCTATATATCGTTTTTGGCCCGATCTCCCAATGGTGAAGAATCACTTAGAAAATTAAATAATTCTCATACCCGAATCCATCTTCAGATCTTCACCAAAATCGAATCGAATCGTCCTCGTCAGACACCAAACCGGTCCACCAAGTTTCTTCCAAATCCGTCCACAACTTTTTGAGCTATCCTGCTTTATATAGTTTTTGGCCCTATCTCCCAATGATGAAGAATCACTTTAAAATTCTAGAAGCCTGATCCGAATCCGAATCTTCACCAAAATCTAATCATTTCGTCCTTGTCACATACGCTATATCTCTGCCAAATTTTGTCCAAATCCGTCCACAACTTTTTGAGATATTTTGTTCACAAACGGACAGACAAACGGACAGACAGGGGTGAAAACATAACCTCCATCTACCATTGGTGGCGGAGGGAATTATGACCATCATCCTGAGACAGTGATGCACTGTGATGGTCATAATAACAAAGTCGGTCACAATATTAGACTGTTCGAAGACATTTTCTGTAGGGTGTAAAATAATTTGCACCGTGTATGAAGGTAGACAGGGTCTCCTACCGAGAACGAACTACCAGTCTTCAACTGGGTTATTCATAAAAATTAATTATGGACACTGATGCTACTATTGTTATCTAGAGATGAGCTACATATCTAAAAAAACATACCATACATACATATCTCGTGAAGCAGTTCAAAATAAAAAGCTTAACTGCAAATGTCACTTCTCTAATTAATTACCTCCTTTACCAGTTGACAGCACCCATATATTTGTTCAATCAATTTTTGCCAGTCTTTTAAACTACTGATTTTGAGGACTTCTAATGGTAGAAAATAACAAACAACAGGTGCCATGAAGTGACTTTCAGTTTGCCCAACAACCAAAAGTTTATTCGAGGCAGATTTGAGGAATGAGGAGGATATGGAAATGTTTCTATGCCTCGCCCCCTCCTCCCCAACCTTCACCCATCCAGGATGAAGGATGAAGGATGAAGGTGAAATGTGACATTTTTTCACAAGATCCGGATAATACTGGCCAATTATCTGCACTTTGGGTCGGAGCAAGACAAACAGGAAAAAAACAAACGAAGCATATATAGGACCTTGCTACTGGAAAAACAATGAGCTGAAACTCTAGGTCCCCCACCTTTTGGATGTTATGAGGAATAGATATCTGCATTATGAAAGCTAAATGTTCAAAGGTTTGTGAAATATCGTGTACCCAAGCCAAGTTACCGAGATGGTCGCCATGGCCACATCATTTAGCTAATCAAAGCCGTGATGTAATCAGATTGAGATAATGTCATGAGGAATAGATATCTATATATCTGTATTATGAAAGTTAAATGTTCAACGGTTTTGAATTGCATACACAAAATATTGCATACAATTGAATATTGCATACACAAAAGTCCATGGACAAATGATCGGTCAGTCAAACAGAGCTCATTTAAATGTCCTTGGCGGGGGGATGGGGGACAAAAAAAAAAGAGAGAAATTAATTTGGTTGGCAGGGAACCACTGTAGTAACTGTTTGTTTCTTAATTGGATAAAAGGATCCAGGACTCATCACGATGGCGGTAAATGCAAATGCACATTTCTCTACGTGCTACGAGAAATGAAGTGACACTTTGTTCCTCATCCAAAAACAATTATTCAGAAAAAATGTATTAAATTTATTATATCAATACAACGGCAAAATAAACTATTATGGCACAGTGCCCACTGGCATGAGTAAAATTTACTAACAAACTCAAGTGCACATAGTTACTATAAGCATGCAGTACAGACTTGTTGGTAATTTTGTGGAGCTAAAGTATATAATGAACAGAAGGTGGTGGCTGAGAGTTTTTTCTGGTGCACATAGAAAAGGAAAGTTCAAGTACTTTATTAGGTACGAGTGAGCTACTTGTGCTATTGCATGGGTGGGAGCCCAAAATCTCATAAAAATATATAATGTTTTGAGAAATTTATGAAACCTCCCACCCACCACCTTAGGATACCTGCTGGGACCCCAAAAGGTACAAAATAAAGTTTGGTGGGGCTTGCCCCAAAACTGAGGGAGTAGTTTGGGGACGGAGATACGTCAGACAGACAGGCACTCCTGCTTTATTATATAGACTAGCAACGGTACCCGCCCTATGGGCGGGGCTTCAATTGTGAGGCCCAATTGAAAAGGCAAAATATCAGAAATTGAAGGTTTTAAAATTTTAAACGATTTATATAAACATCCGTTAAATCATATCACACGCAAATCATCAAAATCTAAACAGTATTTGTAGAATTTCAATAAAAGCCACATCACTGTTCATATCGGTAAATATTATTCCATCGTGTTTCAAATTTGGGCAATGGGCTCTCCAAGATTTGATGTGTTCACGGTTTGAATTACGTAACGTAACGTTTGTGATGATGTTTTCATTGTGACGATGTTGTGACGATGTTTGTGTTCAGGTAGTGTTTGATGTGACAATGTAAACGTAATTTTGCAGTGCTTTTCGTTTTTATTTTCGTAATCGTTTAATGAATGTTTAATGTTTCATGAACGTTTAATGAGTGTAAGAATGAGCGTAATGATCATTAAATGAATGAATGAATGGAATGAATAATTCGATGCGAAGCAAAAGACACCTCAGAGCTGTCACATTCACAATCGCTGTCGTATGTACTCCCGATACGTGTTTCCTTCATTGTAAAAACTACCAAATCAACAGTTAAAAGGATTTTGAGCCGATAGGTGTTACGGCCTTGGCAAGATCGATGGAGACAGCGATCTGTTAGCATATACACCGCCCAAATAGCTATGTGGAATTCTCTCATGTAGAGATTAAACGTCGTTTGAACTTTGGCCAAGGTCATTATTTACTTTTCATGATGTTTATATACGAATGATGTTTAATGATGTGTATATTGGTTTTGGGTCGTCCTTTCCGCATATCTCGTGGGATTGTGAGTTGCAGAGACGGCTGTGATGGCGGGGAGGGGATTGTAATTCTCTCAAGCAGGGATTCAACCCGTGTCCTTATAAAAGGCCTTTGTCCGAGGTCACCGAGTCCGATCGGTGCAGCCGTTTGTGTGGCACCCGGGAAAACAACATCGTCACAATGAAAACATCGTCACAATGAACGTTATGCGAACGCGAATGTTATGCGGGAGTCCAAACCTGAGAATGCTGGAGACTAAAGCTGAAATTGGAAAAACTAAATACCCTATTTTACTCCTGGAGATCCCAGGATTACCCACCCAAAATATCGTTGCGATCGGTTCAGCAGTTTTTACGGTACCTTCGAACGGACAGACAGACGGACAGACATTTGGTGAATTATAGTTAGATGGTAGCACCAATAATGAAAATGCTGATTGTATAGAGCAGAAAGCACCAATCTCCATCATCATCAAGTATTTTGCTGATTAGCAGGTTCATAGCTCCTCTTTTCCTCTGTTTTCCCTCTTCCGCACATTTTCACTCTGCGAAACTCCGTCCTACTTTCAGAGTGTTTCAAGCAGTGCCATCTATGCCTTCCTCGCAGCTTATTTCCATTAATCTTTTCTTCAAGCACATCCTTAAAAAAATTGCTACCTTTCCTAAAGTGATGGAACCAATTCTTCTGTTTTCGACTTCTTTCAATTATACTATTATGTCGGTGGGGTAGAGTGATACATAGAGTCCGGTAGATCTGTATAGGTAGTGTGCTCCGATTATCGTGATAGGGAACATTGATGTAATAAGTTCTGTTAGACCGTGTGTTCAGATTAAGCTTGTATATTTGTCCCGATTACGAGGAATGGGGCGTGTTAACTAGTGTAGGGATTATGTTAATTCCCCTGTTCGTGAGACCTTGTGATTTATCCGTTGTCCCTTATGGCGCTGCACCATAGACACAAGTCAGGCCCATTAGTACACAAATTAATAAATGACAGTAAAAACTAACCAGAAGCCAGGCATCAGGCAACAGGGCTAACAACACCGCCTGGTTGAACACACATCGCACAGGCAGGCCGGGAGCCATGCCCAGAAGGACTCGCTATTGGGCGGGAGTCGACCAATTGGAACAGCATGGCCAATGACGTAAGAAGGCAAGAAGCGGCTGACTGATTGGTGAAGAGAAAGGCGCGTAGGGGCATCACGCTGATTGGCAGGGCATGCCGATGACGTCAAAAAGCGGACTGCGTGTGATAGGTGGAGATGGAAACACAGATGTGGTGGCCTGCGGGCGTTGGTAGAGAAAGGCTGATTGTGTCACGAAGGCGGGCGACTCAATGAATGGGAGAGAGCTGAACCTGGGCTGCGTGGCCTGCGGGGATTGGAGGGGAGGACCGAGGATGTCAGGCCACAGGACGTAAAAGGACAGTCTGGCAGACATTTTGTGCTGGCGCGCTGGTCTTCTGACCCTCTTTCTCGCTCTTGTGCCTGCTTGACGTTCTGAACCTCGGTGCAAGCGATTGTGTGCCGGCATCGTCTCCTCGTTCCTCTGTTTGTTTGGACGTAAGGAGGAAGAGCACGGACGAAGAGCTGGGTTCTCCGTGAAAGGGACATGCGTACAAGTGCGGCTTGCTGCTGGAGCGTGACGAACAAGGGGTGAGTGAGTCGCCCGGTGAGGCCTGCTTTGCGCCAACGAGCGCGTTTCCTGCGCAGCGACGCCAAGGCCTCGGACGGGCTTTGGGGGTTCCTGGCGGGACGACCAATCGAGTCGGAGCTAAGTACACACATACACCCATTCCTTTCCATTTATTTTCCCTTCGTCCGTGTTCTAGATCTGGTGAGGGGGCGCTCCATTTAGGACATTTATTTGAGTGTCGCGTTTTTCTTGTTACCGGCATTCCGTTAAATAAACCTGTTTATTGTTGTACATTCCAAGTCCGTTTTTCGTGTGAGTTATTTTTGCAGGTTTGAAGAATGCTCGGCGGGATCACACCAGGTAAGGCTTTCCAGCTTCTTCTTCTTCGTTCTTCCTCCGCGTAGATCGTGAATCCGCATTTGATCGTCGTCTTTGGGGTTAAAGCTCGCTTTGGCTATTCGTGATTTCCCGGTCTTCACCGAGGGGAATCACATGACAATACTTTTCATTGTACATTTCATTATTTTCATACATTCATACTTTTGATTGTTCACTCCTGCCAAGACATCACTTGTTTTCCAATCCTCAAAAAGAAACCACCACCTCATTTTCCAAATACACATCCAAAAGTTTCCTTCTTTCTGCATCATTCCAGTTTTTCTTGTGTACAACACCAGGTTCTGGACCACTGATTTCCCCACCTTTTTGGAAGCTGTAAATCAAAATTATGTAGAAGGAACATCTTCTTTGTTTTGAAAGGACATGGATGTGCGCACACACAGGCACGCGCAAATGCACACACTTAAATGAAATGGTGACAATGAGCACCTGTGCAGTTTCATCACATGCCGCAGGGAACCTGGCCAACAGGGAATGTCTGTCACATATCCACCCTGTTTCGGCACCCGATGCTCGTTAAAGAGAAACATAAGTTGCATCCAGGATGATGAAGTTTAAGCACGGGGTCATTATCATGCATTAACCATTTGACAAACGCCTCAAACAAACAAATTGCCTCAAACAGGGAACCATGATTGTCATGGGGCCCGCAAGGCTAACCCCCGCTCTAGCGGGGAAAATGGCCTTAAAACGATCATTCATTCATTTATTCATTCATTCATTCATTCAACCATTTGACAAATGGATGATCCATAACCAATTGAAAAGTTTCTTAGATAGGGGAGTGACGGGCATATTCCAAGGTTTACATTTCTCAGGTTTCAATGAGGAGATAATAAATTGCTACAACTATAAAAAGCACAGCTCACAACATGTTTGATAAATGCATACCTACAAACCAACCCAAGAATTCTTAGCATAAACTGCACATACAAACTAAGGTAAAGAAGTAAAAAGCAACACCTGTCCAATCTTCCTCCTACACACCAACGCAGATTAAAACGAACTTCATGAACATACAAACAAAAAGGACAAAACAACAAGAATGAGTAATTGTGGAGCTCGAGTAGCTGTGATGCAAAGTTAAGTACCAATGTAGGTTGCTATTATGATAAGGTGTGAGTGACGTCTCATTTGTACCTCAGCATTCGGAGTACAGGAGCGTCTCACAAATCGTGCCTCATTTCCATATAATCGTGCATCGACACAAATGTCCACCCCAAGCAGCTTGGAGTAGTAGAGCACAAACGGGTAAGGCCTAAAGTGGATAAGAATAAAAACAAAGAAGCAAACAAACAAACAAACAAAAATTCAACAAATTCAACAATGTGAACAACAAGCTCACAACTTTTAAGGAAAGCAATACAAGCAGCACATACACAACAATATATTTGCCAACACAAAACGGATTATAGGGAAAGGGACCAGATATTCATTTCCTTTTGCACTCTGATGCTTAATGCCTTCTTTGCTGCCAGGAAGCCATAATATAAAGTAGCTGAACTGGGGAAGAGGGACAGAGTGGTTATCTGGGATGGGCAGTGCTTTTTTCTCATGTTGCACAGATGAGAGAGGATATACCTACACGTGCATTTGCCTCTGCCATCTCATCAAACGGTCGCCCATGCAGTATCGACGTCATGCCAACTCCCTGGACAGGCAGCCGGCCTGCCGCGACGGAGGGGCATGGATCAGGGAAGGGGTGGGATTCGGAGCTCTGGACCCTTAGATGCTTAGGTGCTATGAGTGCTCGAGATAAATGGCAGCAAATAGCAAATATAAACCCTTCAGAATCACAGCCAATAAAGAATGTCACCTTCTGAAATAGTTGTCATTTGCTTCAAACTGCTGCAGCAGCAGAACCTTGCCACAATATTCAACAATTAATGCCTCAGCTGGCAGGTCCCTTGCTGCTTTCAGAGCTTTGCAACTTTGCCCAATCCTTCCAGGTGATGCCTGCATAAAGCAAATGTGACACAAAATGCACTTTATGCACAATCACACATCGGATAGAAACATACTGCTCACAGCCATTAACAATATTAATAAAAAAGGCAAGGAAAAGAAGAGGTTGCAGAAGAAACAAAACTGCAATTATTATCAACTAGGAAAAGTACCCAATGTTGCCGGGCAACGTGGAGTCGCGCTTTGTGCCAGGGATATGAAGAGAGGGGGGAGAGAGGAGGAGAGGGTGAAGGGGTGAGGGGAGGAGGGAAAGGGGGGTTGGGGAAGGAAGGGGAGGGGAAAAGTTTGTTCTGTTTGCGCTTTTTGCAAAGACCGCTGGGCCGACAGCCATCAAATTTGACACACAGACCAAGTCTGACCCGGGAATTATCCGAAGGGTATTTTGATCCACCACCTCAGCATTTAAAGACCTTGAAGACCCCTAATACCTTTTTCACATGCTTGAGGGATTATATTACATGCTTGAGAGAAGACGTTTTACATGCTTTAGAGAAGACTTTTTACAAGCTTGGGAGATTAGACCCCTTAAGACTCCGAAGACCCATAACACTATTCAACAAGACCCTTGAAGACCCCAAACACCCTTTAGAACCTTTAAAACACTGAATACCCCAAAGACCCTTTGGACCCCAATGACCCTTAAAACCCCAAAGATCCCTAACACCTCTGAAGACCCCTGAAGACCTTACAAGGCCTTTAAGACCCGAAGTTGTGAGAAAGTTCATTCAAAGGGTGCAACTTTGCATCATTATTTGATTTGCATGTGAAATTTTGGAAGCAATAACATAGCACGAGTTTTGTGAGTCTTATTTGTAACAAATGGTGTTGCCTGGTGTTGGGCTAGCGCCTAGGGTGCCAGCTTAGGATCCCAGGATCCTGGGTTCGAATCCCGGTCGATCGCTGAATTAACGCCAGGGGGGTTGACTCAGCCTGTCATCCTTCCGAGGTCGGCTAATTGAGTACCAGTTCACTGGTAATGCCCTGCTTGTCGTAAAAGGCGACAAAAAGGGTTGGCGGCAGGAAGGGCATCCGGCCATAAAACATTGCTTCAAAAAGGGGACCGAAAAACAACAACAACCACGGTCCCCGAAAAAGGCCAACCCCCGCTTTGCGGGGAAACATGGCCTCTAAATATTTATTTTTTTGTTTTTTTTTTGTAGCAAATGGATTCAAATGCTTTTGTTGGTGTTAATAAGTAAGATCAAATGTTGGTTGGCTGATATTATGTGTTCGCTTAATGAGAGCCAGTACGCAAGCAGGGAGAGTGGGTAAGGGGTTGAGTGCAAATAATACATGAACAAAAAAAACAAAAAACATTGCACTTCAAGAAGAAAGTAAATAAATAAAAGTTCACTTCAGCATATACATGTAACTGTACCTGCATGGAAGACACAATAACGTTGTTCGAGGTTGCCAAGATCATGCGGTCCTGCTCGGTGGGACGATGTCTGGGCTCGGGTGAGTGACACTCCAGCAGGTTCTGTAGGGCTGCACTATATTGGTTGCTGTGTGCTTGCTCATAATCATCTGTCCAACGATCCAGCCAATTCTCCCAGACAGAGAATGAGCTCTCATCACCTCCAGGAAGTTCTGGCACAGAGCTCTGCAGCAAGTTTAGTGGGATATTAGATCAGAAGCAGTAACATACTTAACAAGTGGGGAAGCATAATATTTATTACCCTCGCCAGAGGAGAGGGAGGGCGTCGAAATAAGTGGTGGCCCGGGTGCCAGATGCCACCAAAAACTCCGTCGGGCCACCAAAACCTGGTCCTCGGTGGCTCGTGTGGCCACCTGTGTCAAATTCTTCGATATATCTTCTTCATATATGTATTCGGTCGTTACTTATCACTATGCAATCTCAACCAACTAAACTTGCCAAGGGGACTACGGGTCATACGGCAAAGGTTGTAGCGACTTCATTTGCTCCTCTCATTTGGAGATCCGAAGGTGGAGCGACGCAAATGATCTTCATAAGCATGTACCATGAGCATGAGTAAAAGGACTCCCTCAGTGTTATTTTCACAGTCACTTAGCCTACGTTACTTTAGATTCGACTGCAAAAAAATCCGGAGGAATTCCCATGTTTTATTGCCTTTTTCCACATTGGGAAAGTGTATAATATGAAGCAGCTTGAGTGTCATTCCACCTTATTGTGGCATTTTTCTAAGGCCACTTCAAATGGCGAAAGTAACAACAAGAATAATGATAATAGTGTGGCGGACACAAAAGCCCACTGGCGTGGTGACATCATTCCGCGCACCAAGTGGGCGGTGGCCACACCCGAGGGGTAGGCGTGGCCTCATGATATACACCGGGCGCGCAGCCCGGAGCGCGCCAGTGTTACAGTGAGCTCCTGAAATAAAGACGCTTATAAGTTACCGCTTGTCCGCTTCCTCCTTGCTCGCAAGCAGCGCGCGTAACGCCGCACTTTACTGGTGACCCCCTTGACGTTGGATCTGCCGGAGCGATCCTTCCACACGCGACGCCATTGCCATGGCCAACTTCATCAAACTTCCCGAATTTTGGGAGGCTCAGGCCGAAGTCTGGTTCGTCCAGGCCGAAGCCCAATTTCAGCTTCGGCGCCTCACCGGCGATGACACGCGCTATTGCCACGTCGTCGCCTCCCTCGGGCCCGGCACGGCCGCTCGAGTTGTGTCCGTCCTTCGCCACCCACCGGACGGCCACAAGTACGAGGCACTCAAGCGGCTACTCCTAGCCACGTTCGGCCTCACGGACGACGCACGGGCCGACCGCCTCCTGGATCTCCCCGAGCTCGGTGACACGCGCCCGTCGGTCCGAATGGACCATATGCTGTCACTGTTGGGCGACGAAGCCCTCGGTTCTCTATTCCGGGCGCTTTTCCGTCGCCAACTTCCAGCGCAGGTTCGCCTCGCGTTGGCCGGGACCGGGCTAACGGAACCCCGAGCATTGGCAGCCGAGGCGGACAAGTACTTCGCCGCTTCGGACACGCGGGCGAGAGTCGGCGTGGCCGTTACGGCCCTCGTGGCTGATGCTGCTGATGCTGCTGATCCACAGCATCAGCTTATACAGCATACGCAGCATGCTGATAAGCACCTTGTGACCGCCGCCACGCCCCACCCACCGCCGCGGCGAAAACCGCCACCGCGGGGAAACCCGCCAACTCCACCGGCCTGGCGGAGCCAGCCGCGCTCCTCCAGCTCCACCACCTGGTGCTGGTTCCACGCCAAGTTCGGCCACGAAGCTCGGCAGTGTCATCCGCCATGCTCCTTCAACAGGTCGGGAAACGCCTGGGCCGGCGCTCAATAGTGGCGATGAGCGCCGGCCGTTCGAGCAGCCGCTGTTCATAACGGACACCTTCTCCGGGCGCCGTTACCTGTGCGACACGGGAGCGCAGGTGAGTGTCGTTCCCGCCGGCACGTCAGACAAGCACGCCGCGGGTGGGGGCCCCGCGCTGCTTGCCGCGAACGGGACGCCCATCCGTACGTACGGAAAACGCTGCCTCTCTCTGCGGTTCGGAGGGCAGGTTTTCCGATGGACGTTCGTCACCGCCGACGTGCCCATGGCACTGCTTGGCGCGGACTTCCTGTGCGCTAATGGGCTCCTGGCCGACGTCAAGCGCAGACGTCTTGTCCAGGCCGAGACGTTCAGCTCGCTCGCTTGTGCGTTGCCCAGCTCAACGAGCGGCTTGCCAAGCGGCGTGCCGAACGGTTCGGTTCCGGCCACGTTGGTCTGTACGCTTCCGGCAGCGGACGCATTCACCCGCCTCCTCGCCGGCTTCCCGGCCCTCACGCGGCCCACCTTCTCGGCGGGGGCCGTCAAGCACGGGGTGGCCCATCACATCCCCACCGTCGGGCCACCGGTCTACGCCCGGGCACGCCGCCTCGAGCCGACGAAGCTGGCGGTGGCAAAAGCGGAGTTCGCTACCCTGGAGCGACTCGGCATCGTTCGGCGCTCAGAGAGCGCTTGGGCGTCGCCGCTGCACATCGTGCCGAAGCCCGGCGGGGGATGTCGACCGTGCGTGGACTATCGCCGTCTCAATGACGCCACGACTCCCGACCGCTACCCCGTCCCCCACATTCAGGACTTTTCCGCCCGTTTGGCGGGCATGTCCTTCTTCTCGAAGGTGGACCTCATACGCGGCTACCATCAGGTCCCCGTCAGGCCGGAGGACGTCCCGAAGACGGCGGTCATCACGCCATTCGGACTCTTCGAGTTCCTGCGCATGCCCTTCGGTCTGAAGAATGCGGCTCAGGCGTTCCAGCGACTGATGGACAGCGTCCTGCGTGACTTGGATTTTGTCTACGTCTACCTGGACGATATCCTCGTCGCCAGCGCGTCCCGCGAAGAGCACCTACGCCACCTCCGCACGCTCTTCGAACGCCTGGGCCAGCATGGCCTGATTGTGAACCCCGCAAAGTGCCGGTTCAGCGCCACCATAATCGATTTTCTGGGGCACCGTGTCACCAGGCACGGAGCCGTCCCCCTGCCGGCCAAGGTGGAGGCGGTGAAGGGGTTTCCGCGCCCCCGCACGATCAGAGGGCTGCAGGAGTTCCTGGGCATGGTGAACTTTTACCATCGGTTCCTGCCCCGTATCGCCCAGCTCCTGCGCCCCCCACACAAAGCTCTCCGAGGTAAGCCGGGCAAAGGCGACGTTACCTGGACCGAGCAGATGGACACGGCGTTCACGGGCGCGAAGCTCGCCTTGGCTAACGCCACCATGCTCGTGCACCCGGTGCCCGATGCACCGATCGCCCTCACCACCGATGCCTCGGACTACGCGGTGGGCGCAGTGCACGAGCAATGGGTGCGTGGAGCTTGGCAACCGCTGGCGTTCTTTAGCCGGCAGCTTCGCCCGCCCGAACGCCGTTACAGTACCTTCGACCGCGAGTTGCTCGGGCTTCACTTGGCGGTCAGGCACTTCCGCCATCTGCTCGAGGGCTGTGCGTTCACTGCCTTCGTCGACCACAAGCCGCTGATCTTCGCGATGGGCAAGGTCACCGAGCCGTGGTCGGCCCGGCAGCAGCGTCACCTCTCGGCCGTGTCCGAGTACACGACGGACATCCAGCACGTCGCGGGGAAGGACAACCCGGTGGCGGATTGCCTTTCCCGGGCCGTCGCCCACGCAGTCCACCTCGGCATCGACAATGCCCGGATGGCAGCGGACCAGGCCGCTGACCCCGACGTCCAGGCCTTGCGGACCGCCGTCACGGGCCTCCGCGTCACCGAGGTGGCGTTTGAGGGCGCGGGCGCGGCCCTCTTGTGCGACGTCTCCCTCGGGCGTCCTCGCCCCATCGTGCCCGCGGGCTGGCAGCGCCAGGTGTTTGACGCCATCCACGGCCTGTCCCACCCGGGCGCGAGGGCCTCCCAAAGGCTGATCGCCGACAAGTTCGTCTGGCATGGCCTCCGGAAGGCCGTCCGCGGCTGGGCCAGGACGTGCCTCGCGTGCCAGCGCGCCAAGGTGCACCGGCACACCCAGGCCCCGTTGGCCCCGTTCACGGTGCCGGAACGCCGGTTTGACCACGTCCACGTGGACCTGGTGGGACCTCTGCCCCCCTCGCGGGGTTTCACCTACGTCCTCACCATGGTGGACCGCACCACCCGGTGGCCGGAGGCCGTGCCCTTGGCGTCGACAACGGCGGCCGATGTCGCGCAGGCTTTCATCGCCACCTGGGTCGCCCGGTTCGGCGCCCCCTCAGACATGTCGTCCGACCGCGGCCCCCAGTTCACCTC
Source organism: Myxine glutinosa (assembly GCF_964187855.1). NCBI lineage: Eukaryota > Metazoa > Chordata > Myxini > Myxiniformes > Myxinidae > Myxine > Myxine glutinosa. The sequence goes on from NC_136271.1 coordinate 32,410,296, forward strand.
GGAGCTCTGGGGGGCGGTCGCGCAGGGGCTCGGGATCCGGCTGCACCGAACCACGGCCTACCACCCCCAGGCTAACGGCCTGTGTGAGCGATTTCACCGCTCATTGAAGGCCGCGCTCCGGGCCACCCTCCGCGACGGCGGCTGGGTCGACAGGCTCCCCTGGGTCCTGCTGGGCCTCCGGACGGCGCCCAAGGAGGACCTGCGCGCATCCGCGGCGGAGTTGGTCTTCGGGCAACCGCTGCGGGTGCCGGGCGCGTTCCTCCCCGACTCCACGGCACCATGGTCCGCGGCACAGCCGCGCTCCGCTCTGCAAGAGACCACCCAGAGGTTCGCCCCGGTGCCAACGGCATGCCACGGGCACCCACCGACGCACGTCGCCCCGGAGCTTCGCACGGCGGAGTACGTCTTCGTCCGCCACGATGCCCACCGGACACCACTGCGGCCCCCGTACGACGGGCCTTTCCGCGTGCTGGAGACCGGGGCGAAGCACTTCACCCTGGACATCGGCGGTACTCCTGACCGCGTTTCGGTAGACCGCCTCAAGCCGGCCCACCTCGACGTGGACCATCCACCGCCAGTGGCCCGACCCCCACGTCGGGGCCGCCCCCCTGCGGGCGGACCCCCGGCACCGCCCAGCCCCGCCGCCACGCCGCCCCCCGGTCCTGCACCCATCCCAGGGGCAGCCAGGGGCATCCCACCTGGCATCCCTGCACCCCGGACGCCGCCGATCGCCAGGGGGCGCTTCGGCCGGGTCATTCGTCTGCCCCGCAAACTGGCCCTCCAGGTGCGCGGGAATTCTGGGTGGGCGCGTGTGGCGGACACAAAAGCCCACTGGCGTGGTGACATCATTCCGCGCACCAAGTGGGCGGTGGCCACGCCCGAGGGGTAGGCGTGGCCTCATGATATACACCGGGCGCGCAGCCCGGAGCGCGCCAGTGTTACAGTGAGCTCCTGAAATAAAGACGCTTATAAGTTACCGCTTGTCCGCTTCCTCCTTGCTCGCAAGCAGCGCGCGTAACGCCGCGCTTTAATAGTATAATAATAACATTAAATTACAGTACCATATTGCAAAATACTAATGTAAATAATAATATTAACAATAATAATAGTAAAAAGATGCTTATTACTAAAAAACTTTAATATAGACATAAAACAGAGACATATTAAAGACAGTTCCATGAAACAGAATTAAAAAATAACCACAAAGCTTTTCGGTGTGCACTCCTCAGGTGATATTCGCACAAGGTGAATGAGACATTGAAGAAGAACCTATGTCGGACACCTATCAACAAGCCCATTTCTGATTGCATTCTCTCTGCTGACATCTCACTGCCAATGTGCTAGGTTGGAGGAGCCTGTTCAATTTTCAGCGCTTCAATTGGAGGTTGTAAAGTCTGGGGCGGGACTATGAGGGCCACTACAGAATGCTCTTCATCAACATCTGTGACTGGGAGATAGATGAGTTTGTGTTACTCTTCTTTGAAGAAGCTTTGTGGTTCTTTTTCATTGTTATATGGAAATGTCCTTAATATATCTCTGTTGATGTCTGCATTAAAATAATATTATTAACAATAATTGGCAGTTATAAAAAGGATAACGTGATCCCCCCCCCCCCTCCCCTCCGACCTCTTCCGTAGATATATTTCAAATTATTTCATTCGATTAGAATAACGGTATCCCCCAAATCTCACCCGACACAGCCAGCCGTAAACAAAAACTCATGGAAAAAGATGATCCAGGGGTGTCCCATCACCAATCAGCTTGATATTGCTTACCAAGTCAGCCGTCCAATAACTATTGAGTTGGAGTGCTTGTTTGAGTGTTTAAGCCACTTGGCAAGCACTTTACAAGGTGCTTGGTAATGGAACACACGCCAGCACTTATGCTAGACCAGCCGTTGTTTGCATGCCCCAAATGCCGCTTCTGGATATAGAAGCCAGGCCACGAGCTTGCAATATACATGCATCATATCGTTAGCCACATTCTAGAATGACCTAAAGCATGCATGCAGTGCAGGCAAGCAATTGCGGAATGCCCAAATGTACAGTGATATAGTGCCAGAGATCAATGTACAGGGCGAGACTTCTGATTGGCTGTCTAATTTTAGGAGAGACTGGAATGACCCATTTGATCATTGGTGCTGCTCAAATGATCACATGGTACTGAGACTCTATCTCCGAGAAGACGTGCACTTCAGTTGTCCATCATTTCATGACTACAATTATCTCGCCAATCGCTGAAAGTTGTGTAGAGCTAACAATTGCGAACAATATTGGAAAACGCAATAAATGGGTTAATATGTGAAGAATATTTTCTTCAGCAAACATTTAAATTGTCCTTGTATTATTTTGCTGCAAGTTAGTAAGTAGATGACCCGGTGTGTACCCCGGTTTAGAATAGGTACACCGTATCCCTGCGTGTCGTAAGAGGCGACCAAAAAGGGTTGGCGTCAGGAAGGGCATCCGGATATATCCGGATATTCTGGATATAGAAGCCAGGCCACGAGCTTGCAATATACATGCATCATATCGTTAATTATTTAATGCCATAAAAACATTGCCTCAAAAAGAGAACCATGACAATTACAACGACATATGGGCAGGGTATAGCCCGAAGTACCCAGTGGGGGGCCCCACTCCCTCTCTCAAATCTCAAGGTGGGGAACCCGATTGAAGCAAGGGTGGAAATCACTCCATTTATGACGACGAAACGTCTGATGCCCGACGTGGAGATCGGTTTCTGAGGTTTGGGACATGGAATGTAGGGACAATGACAGGGAGATCCGGAGAAGTGGTGGAAGTATTGGTCAGAAGAAGAGTGGACATATGTTGTGTGCAGGAGACGAGATGGAAGGGAAGTGGTGTGAGAATGTTGAAGGGTAGGCAGGGACAGAAATACAAGTTTGCGTGGCAAGGGTGCACAGAAGGCGTGAATGGTGTTGGTGTCCTGTTTTCGGAGGAGTTTGTAGACAGTGTGGTGAATGTGACTAGAGTGAGTGAAAGGTGGATGATGGTGAAAATGATGATTGGAAAGCTCTAGGTGAACGTCATCTCGGGATATGCTCCGCAGGGTTGGTCGGAGCGATGAAGAGAAGGACAAGTTCTGATGTGCGATAGAGAAACTGATAGAAAACGTGAAAGATGAGGAAGTTGTTGTGGTAGGAGGAGACCTAAATGGACATGTGGGAAGGAGTATGGACGGTTTGAGGGAGTTCATGGGGGTTACGGATATGGTGTGAGAAATGGAGAAGGTGAAAGTATTTTGGAGTTTGCTGATGGAGCTGATTTGTTGATTTGTAATACTCAGTTCCAGAAAGAGGATAATAAGCTTGTTACATACACGTCAGGTGGGTCAACGACAACCGTTGACTACCTGCTGGTGCGTAGGCGAGATAGGGGGCACCTCCGGAACACAAAGGTGATCCCGGGGGAGGAGTCTGTTTCACAGCACCACTTGGTTGTCTGCGACATAAGGGTGTAAGGTGCGAGGAGAGCTCGGCGGGTGAAGTACCAACCAAGAATGAAGGTGTGGAGGTTGAAAGAGGTGACAGTGAGGGAGGCATTAAAAGAGAGGCTGAGGATGGTAGAGGATGATGTGGTTGAGCTTGAAAGTGGTTGGATGTCAACGAAAGATAGTCTGTTGGGAGCAGTTGGTGAGGTACGTGGATGGACAAAAGGACCACCGAGGCACTCGGAAACATGGTGGTGGGATGATGAAGTTGGAAAGAAGATTGACGAGAAGAGGAAGAAGTTCAAGGAGTGGCAGAAGGTGAAGGGCATGGGGGCAGAAAAGGCAGAGCATGAAAGTTATAAGGCAGCCAAGAAGGCTGCAAAGAAAGAGGTAGCAAAGGCGCAGGAGGCATGTAGGAAAATGTTCGGAGAACTCTTGGATTTGGAAGAGGGTCAGAGAGCGGTATTCAGGATTGCAAAGCAGATAGCGAAAGAGAGGTGTGATGTGATGGGGGTGAGTTGCTTGAAGGATGAAGTGGGACAAATCGTTGTGGACCCAGATGGAATTAAAGGAAGATGGAAGAGATATAGGGAAATACTGTTGAATGCAGAGAATGAATGGGATGGCAACATAGAGAGTAACCCAGTTTTAGGACCGGCAGAGAAGATAACCGAGAAGGAAGTTGAGGAAGCGATAAAAGCAATGAAGAGTAGAAAAGTGGGAGGGCCGACGGGAGTTGTGGGAGAAATGTTGAAGGCAGCGGGAAATTGGGGTGTGAAGACAATGACAGAGATCTGCAATCTGGTGGTGAAAGAAGGGCGCATTCCAGTGGATTGGGAACTGAGTACCCTCGTCCCTCTATACAAGGGGAAAGGTGACCTTCTGGACTGTGGCTCGTATCGAGCGATAAAGTTATTGGAGCATGGAATGAAGGTATTGGAAAGGGTGTTGGAGAGGAGGATAAGGAAGAAAGTGAAGATTGACGAAATGCAGTTTGGATTTATGCCAGGAAGAGGAACGACAGACATGCTTTTTATTATGAGGCAGTTGCAGGAGAAGTACATGGAGAAGAGGAAGAAGTTGTTTCTTGGGTTTGTTGATCTGGAGAAAGCATTTAATAGGGTTCCATGTGAAGTAGTGACATGGGCATTGAGGAAGTTAGGAGTGGAGGAATGGTTGATCAGAATAGTGATGGCAATGTACAAAAGAGCGCGCACAGCTGTAAGGATGAAGGACGGGAACAGTGGTGAGTTTGAGGTGAAGGTGGGAGTGCATCAGGGGTCGGTACTAAGTCCACAACTATTTGTAGCTGTGATGGAGGTGCAGACTCGGAACGTAAAGGAGGGTTTACCGTGGGAGTTGTTGTATACAGATGATCTGGTGTTGATAGCAGAAAGTATGGATGGACTGAAGGAGAAAATGAACAAGTGGAAGGAATGTATGGAGACAAAAGGTCTGAAGGTGAATATCGGAAAAACATAGGTGATGGCAAGTGGTAAAGCATGTGGTGAGGTGGAAAGAACTGGGAAGTGGCCGTGTGCTGTGTGCAGGAAGGGTGCCGGAGTGAATTCAATTCAATGTACAATGTGCGCTGAGTGGGTTCATCAAAAATGTAGTGGTTTGAGAGGGTTATTAACCAGTGTGGCAGCTACATTCAAGTGTAAGGTGTGCACAGAGGGAGCTGCAGATGGAGGAAATGTTGAGTTGGATCTTGGAGACGGCGTGAAGCTGGAAGGTGTGAAAACATTTTGTTACCTCGGAGACATGCTGAATGAAGAAGGTGGATCAGACTGGGCAATGGTTGCTAGAGTGAGATGTGCATGGAAGAAGTTTCGGGAACTGAGTGGCGTGCTGATGAGGAGGGGGGTGTCGTTGAAGCTGAAGGGAAAGGTGTATGCTGCATGTGTGAGAAGTGTTATGATTTATGGGAGCGAGACATGGGTAATGAACATAGAGCAGCAATGAAGGCTGGAAAGGGTGGAAACGCGAATGGTTCGGTGGATGTGTGGAGTATCGTTGAGAGAGAGGAAGACAAATGATGAATTGCGAAAATGATGGGATTAGAGCCGGTGATGGATGCTGTGAAGAGAAACAGCTTGAGATGGTTTGGTCATGTGTTGAGGAAGGATAAAAGTGACTGGTTGAGAAGAGGGATGGAAATGAATGTAGAAGGAAGTAGAGGATGGGGAAGACCGAGAAAGACTTGGCTAAAGATGGTCGAAGAAGAAATGCGGGCAAGGGGGTTAACAAGGGTAGATGCAGAAAATAGGGCAAAATGGAGAAGATTGTCATGGGGACCACAAGGCTAACCTCCGCTCTTGAAGGGAAAATGTCCTTTAAAATGCCTGTTGTTGTTGTTGTTAGTAGGTAGATGATTGAATAGCCGACGGGAGTGTTTTGTGATTACGAGTTGCGAGGTTGCTGGTATGAAAAGCACTAAAATTTGATAATCTGTAGGTGTCGTGAGAAATAGTAACTTAAAACGTGTAACCCCTGAGAGGGTTTGCATTTGGGTCTGTTCGTTAACTCTGCCACTGAAGGTGGATGGATGTAGGTTATGTTAAAACTATAACAATGCGACTGTGTCGCCAATATGCCTCCGCATAGTTCCACAATGGGTAGATGTCATTGTTCACTGTCCTAAAAATAAACAAGTTTGATTTCGATCCCTTCAGCTGTTCTCAAGTATCACATTTTCACCAGCCATGACAGGTTTCACATCGATCGGTGAAGCAGTTCCAGAGAAGGGAATTTTTTAAATATCGGCTTTCAAGCTAATATGGCTGCCATACCACATGCCATATGACCTTAAAAATGTACACTCTGCATATGTATTGGTTGGGGATCACGTTTGTAAATTTCGTGTTGGTCAGATAAGGTTCGTTTTCTATCCAAGATGGCTGCCAAACCACGTCACCTACGATATCATCATTTTCAAAGTACATGCAACAGTGCTGTTAGATGATATTTGTAAAATTTCGCATCAATAGGGTAAGCGGTTTCAGAGATATAGTTATTTCATATTAAGTACAGATTGTGCCAAAAATTATGCTTAGCTAGTTGTGAATGGATTGTGAAAGTTGGGGATGGATTATGACAACCTTGTCATAATCTTCTATGTATTTCTATTAATTACATACTGATTACGTATTGCAACGTATTCATTACATATAATTATGTGGATTGGAATGTATGTCTATTAATGACATACTAATTATGTATTGCAATGTATTAATTACCTAACACACCAGCACACAAAGACCACATAAAACCTCGGAAATCTCGGCAGGCGTCTTCGATCTCCCATTGCTCTTCTTTTTTTCTTTTTTTATATATAAATGATTGAGGCTCGTGGAAGAGGTGGCAAAATAATGCGAGTACGTCTATAAAGTACGTACTATTATAAAACAAGCACATCTTTAACGTATGCACTATTGGAATGTAAATATGTCTATAAAGGATGTACTATAAAGAATGAAAGTACATCTATAAAGTACCTGTATCAAGAATGTGAGTACATCCATAAAATATGTACCATTAGAACATGCATACATCTAGAAAGTACAGAACTTGACTACATCATGCTAAAATATGCAATTTGGTGTCGGTCTGTCTGTCTGTGTCTGACCACTATGCCGTCAGTCGTTGCTGATCCAATCTCAACCAAACCTATCAGTGGGACTTATGCCTTAGTCACATATGATGCTGCCGCCACACGGTTCTGCGGTCTGCGGTTTGTAGATGGGATTTTTACAAATCGTACGGCTTTGCGGGCTGCGGCAGCAGTGTTCACAAATGTTACGGGGTCCGCACGGCAATCGTAAAAGTCATGAAATCAAAATTCGTGAGGAGACCGCAAGGCGAACCGCCCTCACGGCGACCGCAAGGCAATCGCAAGGTGCCCGCACGGTTGTCACGGTTGCCGTTGGGCCATCGTACGGCAGCACTAAAGTCACCGCACGGCCGCCGAACGATATTTAGAACATCGTACGGCCATCTCACGGAGGCCGCAAGACCTTGCGATACTACATGCGGTGGGGTTGCGGCCTACGGCCTAGCGATTTCCAAAAAAAAGTTTAATGTCAAATTTTAAAAAATCGTAAGCCCCTGCGACGAGCAAAAAACCTTGAGATCGCCTCAGAAGTTGCAAGTAACCCGCATGTCCACAGACACCAAGTTCCAGTCTCAAATCAATTTATTCAAGTCACAAGTTGCAAAATGTTGTTACAGGTCTGATCACTCGATTCACCAACTGTTAGTGGGCAGAGCCAGGTGAGAACTTGCGGCCACAACAGCCTCACACCTAGCTCGTCTTCACGCTGTTGAAACCAAAGCGTTCAGAATCATTGGAATCTCCCGCGATGAAGCTAACTCCAAGGGCCTTTCACTCACTCACCGCAGGCAGGTTGGTGGTCTTTCCGTCTTCTACCGACTCCTCTCCGGCCTTGCCCCCCCAGCTCTCTCTGGGCTCTGTCCCCCAAATATTCCTACAGGTCACACAAGATCTGCCTGCAACCCTCTTATGGTTAAACTGCCAAAATCAAGACTCTCTGCTCACCGTCACTCCTTCATTCCTCTTTTCTCCCGCCTCTGGAACAAACTACCTCACTCTCTTCAATCCCACTCCTCCCTCCAGGTCTTTAAAACGGCTGTTCACCACCATCTCTTATCTTCCCCCATCCAAAACCTTGATCTATTCTACCCCCACTAATTTCACCCCAAATCCACTTTTTTGAAATACCAACTTCTTTCCTGGAAGTCCTTGGTGTCCTTGTGTTTTATACTTCTCCCACCCCCCTTCCACGCCTCCTCCCCCCAAGCCCTCTCCCTCCCACACATCTCCCGATGTCCCTGCTCTCAAATGTTGTGTTTGTGTGCTTCCCCTTATCTCCCCATCTTGTCTACCGCTCCCTCTTTTTATATATTTTGTTTGTCCGTTTGATTTGTTTGTGTGATAAATGTTAGCTCTTTCACGAGCCTCGATTCTGTAACCAAAAAAAAAAAAAAAAAAAGGCGCAAAGGTAGCGCTTTGCACTTTAGTTGGCGGATTATGAACTATTTGGCCAGCGCACCATAAGCCATGGTGACAAAGTCAACTGTAGAGTTCTGGAGAGGGACCGAATACTTCTTTTTATCGGGGTTGCCCCGAAGGGCGGGAAAGCCAGGAAGACAGCACGTCCCACAAGCAGCGGGCAGCCAATCACGGGACCTGCTGCAGGCGAAGGTGGCCCCAGAGTCCACAAGGGCTTCGCAAGGGTGCGACAGTGAGAGTTGGACCTTGGACTTGAAGAGAAACATTTCTCCACTGGCTTCGTCTCACTCTCACCTTACCATGAGTGTGGTGTGAGGTGCCATGGTGGGTTCGAATTATTTATTCCTCTATCATTGTTTATAAGTTTGCATATAGCCTGGTGTTAGCTTAACGATTACGGTGGCTGCCTGAAGATATTAGGGTCTGAGTTTGAGCACCTGTCGGCCGGTAAATAACACAAGGTGGGTTGACTCAGCCTGTCATCCTTCCAATGTCGGCAAAATGAGTACCAGCTTACTGAAAACAGGGGACTCTGAATCAGCGGCACGGCCGTGATCTCAACAATGATACAACTAGCAGCCATAGGCTGCATACAAAAATAAAAGTTTGCATCTCTCACCTCTCCTTGTGCATGTCTGTCATGTCGCTTGGTTTGTTCCGTTCCAGATGGCCCCCCACTTCTTTTCCCCCATATCTCTTTTACTTTATTTGTAGTGCAAATAAACCTTTATAAAGGTAAGAGACAAGATCCCATCTTACATCCCGCACGTGCTTTTCAGCACCTGAATGTGGGTCAATGGGAAATAACCTAGGGGAACCGCAAACCAAGAACTCAATATAGATTAATTTAATTGAACGCAGCTTAACTTTGCACCTTTCGGCTGTTGGTGGGATCAAAGATCTCGGTGCCAAGGCATATTGTGTTTGCAAGTCCCCGGCACGATACTACTTCTTCTGCTTTATTAATGGCTGTAATTATTCCCACCTTGTGGGGTGTCGATTGGAAAACATTTATGACTCCAGTCATTCACAAATCAAGCTGTCAGGCTTCACATTGAAGAATGAAGGAAGAGCTCAACTAAAAAAAAATTCCAGCCTGTCAATTAATAATTAACTACACAATGCTTACAGTGTAAGGTATTTCAGACTTGAATACACAAGGTAACTTGAACAAACAAACAAACTTCCGCTTTGGGACTTCCGTTTCCAGTTCCTCAGGTGAAGTGTCGTCTGAGCTCGTCCACGTCCATCAAAGATAAGTTTTCTCCCGATCGTTTTGGTCAAATTTATACTGTTTATTTTGCTGTGTATGTGTTCACTGTGTGTTTCTAGTTTGATATTGTTTTGTAATTCGTGCAAATTTGTGTGTATTAGTCGGTTTTTTTTGTACGTGTTTGGGGTCTGGTTAGCTTCGAGGCCTGCCCAGTCTCCTCGTCGGTCTTTTGTTTATTCACATTTGTTCTTTTGCTGTATTGAGGGTTTTTTTTACTTTCTACCCCTACTTCCCCTGAACCTCTTACCCTTTAATGTCTTAAATACAAAATAAAATTTTTTTTTTTTTATCATAATAATAATTTCCTTCTCTCCTCGCCCCTCCCCCCACCCCCCCTTCCCCGCATTGTCTCGCCCCTCCAATTTTCTTTCCTTCATTTTCTCCTTCCTCACCAACTGATACCTTTCCAATTTGTGAATAATTCACCATACTCCTTCAACCTTACTCCTTCTCTCAGATCTGCTTTCATCTAACCTCAAAAAACAAAAAAAACAATTTATGATAAAAAGGAGGCCCCTTTAATAAAAAGGAAAATAAAAAGGAGACCCCTTCTCCCATACTAACAATTTGCTTATACACCTCCCTGTTCCTTCGCTCTCTGCTCACCTGGCTTGGTAATCTCCTATTCTTCTGTTCCTCCTTCTGAACTTGTTCTGCAATTCACCGTCCCTTCCCAGCCTCCCTGCCCTCATTTCAGGGAATTTCCCAGACTGTTCATGGTTTTGTTTTAAAATGTTTAAACTTCCCACTGCCATGCTGTATTCATTTGTATATTATAACTTGCTCTCCATCTTCCTCTTCAAAAGGCTGTCTTCAATTTGCTCATAAAATCACTCCATTTCAAAAGAAAATTATATCTCTTAGTTCTTCCTTTCTACATTCTCTAAACTCACCTTCATTCCACCCCTCCTCTAACGTTTTCAAACAGATCTCTGACTTGAGAATCTCAAGAAACCTGGTTTGTAATAAATGTTCGATTTTCATCAATCGTCCAATACTTTCAAAACTTCCAACTCACCCCTCCCCTTCTGATCTCCTCCCTCACCCTTAAAATCCCCACTTCCCCTTCAAATCTCCCCATCACCCCTCTCCTCCAAATCTCCCCCCTCACCCTTCCCCTCCAATTCTTCCCCCTCACCCCTCCCCTTCTAATGCTTGGAATATTTATGCCAAGGCATTTATATTTAAATTTTCATGGGTAGCAAGATCCTCTCTGTTATTCTGCACATCTGGAGGTCACCCTTTTCCATCAATTCTGTCATTTGTGTTTCAATACCGTCCACAATCTGTTTGTAGTGCTGCTCACCAACAGCTGAAATTACCTGAAAGTGATTCAATTGAATCGTTTTGTACTTTCCATCCAAGCTAACTTGTTCAAGGAATTGCTTCTGGCATTGGCCAGGCTGCGGTAAAAGAGCTATCAACTCCAGGTTAGTTTTTTTTTTGTATACTGAATCGAGGCTCGTGAAAGAGCTAACATTTATTTCACAAACAAATCAACCAGACAAACAAAATATGTAAAAAGAGGGAGCGGAAGACAAGATGGGGAGAGAATGGGAAGCACACAAACATAACATTTGAGAGCAGGGAGATGTGTGGGAGGGAGAGGGCTTGGGGGGAGGAGGCGTGGGAAGGGGTGTGGGGGGTGGGAGAAGTATAAAACACAAGGACACCAAGGACTTCCAGGACAGAAGTTGGTATAACATAACACTGATATAACATTCAACACATCTTTCAGAAAATGCATGAAGTGCACAATCCAAAAGTCTTCGAGTTTGTTGGCAATTAAGAGTGCTCATTCCTTCACATCAGCAGTACCCTCACTCTGGCTAATATATGCTCAAATGATGAAAAAGAAAAACATAACTGCCTTTAAGTATTCCCCGTGCTCTCCTAAAATGTGGTACCGATATTGTACCACCAAAGACGTGCTGCTTTCAAAACAACCTCTTCCAAAACATCTGCCAGTGTTCTGTAATCATGCAACGCTTTCAATGAATAATGGTAATGCTCGTGAAGTATATTTAGCATGCCTTGAACTGTTTTAAGTATTTTTCCCCTTATCACCTTTTGCACGCTTCAGACTTCCACTGTTCTTTCCACCAAATAAGTCGCCAGTTGTGTTCTGTGCCATTTTAATCCAACAAGTAGGCATGACGAAATACAGTGAATGAAAAACGAAACGTTAACCCACAATTGTCAGATCAATGGATATGTGCAGTGCACAATGCCTCTACGCTGTTGCAAAACCACTTGTTTGAATAAAAACATGGGATTTGACAGGTTTTGTTTCTATCAAGTGATAAAATTCTTACAAAAACAGATTGTGGTTTTATTATTTATTGTTCAGCTGAAATACGTTTAACACCTGTGTCAATGAGTTATCCTGCCATATGTTATGTCAACCTGTTGTTGTGGCAATGGCATTACAAGTCAATGTAGCAGTTCTCGTACAGCGAGGATGTGGGGCAATACCATCATGTTTGTTTGAGGTTTTATCCAACACGGATTGGTGGTTGGGTCTAAAAGTAAAAGGATCCTCAGTCACTACTAATGATTGTAATGAATACAGAATCTAAGGCTCATGGTGGAGCTGAATACACAAATCGCACATACACGTCAGCAAATACATGAGACAACACCGGACTTGATTTCAGATAAACATCTGCTGAGTTTGAGGGAAGTGACATCACTTCCTGAGATACATGTTGTCGCGCGGACCCTTCCGGTTAAGACCAGGGCTCGCGGATGGACCAGAACGGATTTACTTGAGGCGACGACCAAACACGGATTCGGCTATAAAACGCGGGAGAAAGAAGGAAAGTGGAAGCTGCGGTAAAAGCGCGTACCCGTGGAAGGCGAACGAACTCAAACGGCACAAGATTTGCAGTGAATGGAAAATAATACAAGGGTTTATTTGCAAAGGTCGGGACAGGGAAACGCGATATTAAATAAAAGTCCTAAATTGGGACGTCCCCACAACTCACTTCAGAAACAGTACACAGGAATGGATTGATAAAAGAAAACATCATGTAAGTAGTGTATATATGTTGCTTCTGGGACACTCATTTTCCCATTGACTTACATGTTAATTTTTCCCCTCCCTCATTGCCCCTAAACACCTCTATTTCTCTCACCCTGTTCTTTACGAACCTTCTAACCTTTTGACATGTTATCCTTATTCATTAGACCACTTAAACAATGGTCCTTCTGTGTGAACCTGTGATCCTTCTGACCTTATGGACCTTTTAACCTTTTACTCTTAATATCATCTGGTGAATCATCTTTGACCCACTCAAACAACGACCCTACAAATATTTGTTTATGCGTGGGAAATAATTTAATTCTCTTGCCACTCCCTTCACCATCTAATATATTAACAAAAAAGATGTTTGAGTTTGGTTCTTTATTAAGATATTTTAACTGAGCTAAGATAAAATGGTAAACCTCCCTCAATGTTCTTGTTTGAGCGCCTCCAGTGCCACACACTTTTTGGTAGGCTCTGCCCACTTTTTGTTAAGCTCCGTCCACTTTTTGGTAAGCCACGCCCACTTTTTGTTAAGCCACGCCCACCTTTATACTAAGCCCCGCCCACTTTTTGTTAAGCCACACCCACTTTTTTACTAAAACCCACCCACTTTTGTTAGGCTCCACCCACTTCTGCTAAGCCCCACCCACTTTATAAACTCTTCAGCATTGTATCATTTCCAGGTAATACATTACATCATTTTCAGGGAATTTCCATCACATCATTTCCAGTTAAGACACGCCCAGGGAATTTCCACAGGAAATGACACACCCAGTCCTTATAAAAGGCACCGACCACACAGGCTTTTTCAAACACGCTTTCTGCTTCACTTGAGAATGGACTACTATGCCGAAATGGAATGGGATAACTTTGCTATTCCTTGGAGTCCTACTACCTGTGTAGAACTCAACCTTCAGATTGATGAACTGGACTCGAACCTCTTATCAATGGAGGTAAGTTTGTTTATTTATTTATTTATTTATTTATTTAATTATTTATTTATTTAATTATTTATTTTAATTTTTTTTTTTAGATGAGACTCGTGTAAGAGTTAACAAAGTTTATTTTAATATTCATAGAGCTTGATTTATACAAATAAAAATATTGTATTAAATTAATACATTGTTATTTTCTTTCACAGGAAATTGTATCTGAGATACGAAATGAAAATTCTGCTTTTAACACAACTTGGGATGAAGTTATTTTTTTGTTTGAAGACATTTTGAACAACCAAGACCCCCAGAACGAGTTCTACCTTGATGACCCAGCCAAAGAGTTATACCTTGGAGATCCACAAAATCCTGAAAAAGAGTTTTACCATGATGATACTTGTTGTGAGTTATCAAAACAAAACCCACTGAACAAGTTCTACCTTGATGAGCCAGAATACAAGTCATACATTGGAGACCCACAAATTTCTGAAAATTGGGAAACGGGAATTCTCCCTGATGGTCCGCAGTTATACTATGTGAGACACATCATAGAAACCCTAAAAAATTGGGCAAGGAGAGTTCTCCCTGATGGTCCGCAGTTATACTATGTGAGACACATCATAGAAACCCTAAAAAATTGTGAAATGGGAATTCTCCCTGATGGTCCGCAGTTATACTATGTGAGACACATCATAGAAACCCTAAAAAATTGGGAAAGGGAAGTTTTCCCTGATGGTCCGCAGTTATACAATGTGAGACTTATCACGGAAACCCCCAATATTTCTGAAAATTGTGATTCTACCTTGGGGACTTGGAAAGATGGTTATATTTTTGGAGACTCAGAATGGGGGTTTTGTTTTGATGACTCGGAATGTGATACCTATCTTGGAGGCTCAACAGGAATGTGGTTATACCTTGGGAACTTGGAAAGTTGGTTTTATTTTGGAGACTCTACCTGGGGGGTCCATCTTGGAGACTCTTTGGATTCTAAAGCAATGAACAATGTTCTTTGTTTAATGACGCTTGATTTAAGCAATATCAAGAAAGTTCGAGGAAGAAAATGCTGGAAAATTCTTTCTTCCCATTTCTACTTCTTCAAACTTGAAAGCCTTGAAAGACAGAATTGGCAGAAGAGGAAAAAAAAAAAAAAGAAATACATATTTTTTAAAAAGAAGAAAAAAAAGATTATGTTAGGGTTTGGGTGGGATTTTGAATGTGAGGGTTAGGGATGGGGTTGGGTTAGGGATGGGGTTGGGTTAGGGTTGGGATTTTGAATGTGAGGGTTAGGGTTGGGGTTGGGTTAGGGATGGGGTTGGGTTAGGGTTGGGATTTTGAATGTGAGGGTTAGGGTTGGGGTTGGGTTAGGGATGGGATTGGGTTAGGGTTGGGATTTTGAATGTGAGGGTTAGGGATGGGTTGGGGTTGGGTTAGGGATGGGGTTGGGTTAGGGATGGGGTTGGGTTAGGGATGGGGTTGGGTTAGGGATGGGGTTGGGTTAGGGATGGGTTGGGTTAGGGATGGGGTTGGGTTAGGGATGGGTTTGGGTTAGGGATGGGTTTGGGTTAGGGATGGGGTTGGGTTAGGGATGGGGTTGGGTTAGGGTTTGTATATTATTATGACTCACTCACACATACACACACACACAAAAGTTAAGCCCCAACTGAAAAGTTGTGGGATTCTGTGTTTGGGGTTCACAGATTTAAAAAAGTATCCCCATTATACACACACAAAAGTTAAGCCCCAACTAAAAAGTTGTGGGATTCTGTGTTTGGGGTTCACAGATTTAAAAACGTATCCCCATTACATTTTATTTATTTATTTATTATTTTCAAGGGTATTATCTGCTTACTTGTGTTTTTTGTAATTCTTGCGAGTAAAATGAACCCAAGATTTCTTCTCCATTTAAATCATATAATTTGTAGGTCCAAGGGACTGTATCCATTACATCAATGATTTTAAATAATTCACAAGTCCATTTTTGTGTATAACCTTTCTCAAAATGACTTTTCCATTTGTATATTCTTACAATATCACCAACTTTAAACTTGGGCTTTCTCAAATTAATCTCCTTTTCATATTCTAATTTTGTAAATGTTTCCAATGGTTTTGATTTTGTTGATGAATGAACTGTATTATTGTAATTATCCACAATATCCTGAATTAAATACACCCATTTTTGAGAACCGAGTTGTGTGAATTTTTTATATAATTTCTCTTTTAAAGTACGATTAAAACGCTCAATAACAACTGCCTTTCCTTCATTAAAGGTGCTGTATAATTTAATACCCTTCCCCTTAAGAAATTTCATGAATATTTTGTTATAGAACTCTGTTCCCTCATCAGTCCATAACTTCTTTGGTTTCCTTTTATCCCGATCAAATATTAGCTTAAAGGCTAACATTAAAGTATCACCCCTTTTATTTTTTAAAGGGACAACCCAGGCAAATCTACTCCTCAAATCAATAACGGTTAAAGCATACCTGTATCCCCTGTCATTATTCAATTCAATTAAATCAGCGGACCATATGTGGTCGGTGTATTTAGAATAAACCTTCCTTCTTTTAAACTTTGTGATTATAGGTTTGTGTAATTCTTCAGCCAAAAGCTCCTCAGTCTTGATGACATCATTAGAGCCTAATAGTTTTTTGAGGAATAACCAAGACCAAGTTTCAATTTAGCATTTATCAAATTTCTCACAATAAACCTATCAACTTTCTCTCTCAACGTTGGATTTTGTATCAAAGACAAATTATACATTTCGCTGTCGGCTTTATGTTTTTCAGTCAACGTAGTGGTTTTCCCATAAGCAATATCATGCTTCATACACACTTCGTCAACCCTATTTGTAGGTTTAGACCAAGGTTTAGGATTGTCAGCCTCATCTAATCTTTTATCCAGGTTTGTTCCTGGACCACAGAAAGAATACCCTGGAAGGTGTAATTCCCCTGGAATTCCAGTTGTTGTAAATTTACTTCCTGACAAACTTTTGTATATCTCCTCCTCTTTTAGGTGAGATGAATTGGCACTTTTTAGAGCCACACACTTGACATATTCCTTTTTGATAAACTCTATTATTTTTAGCTTTAACATAAGAGATATTTTTAGATTTAGTTTTCTTTTTACATTTGAGACAATAACTCATATTTATTTATCAGAAAAATTCCGACAGAGTATCAAAACCTTTTTGGTTTTTAACATATACATTTCTATCTTAATTTTTAAAACATAAAGAATCCTAAGGAATGCCTTCACTCTCTCCTCCATTTATTTACAAATAAAAACTAACTAAAGTCAATGACACCAACATCATCAATCACATAATCTTTTCCTTCTTCTTCTTCTTCTTCACCACTTTCTCGTTTAAATCTCCTCCCTGAAATTGAAGACATTGACGTTGTTATTTTTGAAACCATTATCTTCATAAGAGTTGTTAATTCTTTAATTTCCTCTTCGGTGCGTTGAGATTGATTTATTTGCTGTAATACACTCAATCTTTTACGAATCTCACTGATTTCCATCTTTTTATATTTTTCCTCCCTCTCTCTTTGCTCCCTTTCCTCCCTCTCCTCCTTCTCCTTTTTCTCTCTTTCCTCCTTCTCCCTTTTCTCTCCTTCCTCCTTCTCCTTTTTCTCCCTCTCCTCCTCCTTTTTCTCCCTCTCCTCCTTCTCCTCCTTCTCTCTTTCCTCCTTCTCTTCTTTAACTCCTTCCTCATCCCTTGCTACCCTTGAGCTTGAGCCCCAAAGAATATTATACATATACTCATCTGGATTTTGAGATATTCTTGTATCTATAATTATTTTTCTCATAATAGGATACCAATAAGATTTGTTGACGATTTCTAAAAGAGTTTTATATTTCATAACTTTGAGAAGTTCATTTTTATTTAATATTATAAACAAGTCTCTATTTGTGGGTTTAACAATATCAGTATAAGGCCAGTTTTTAATGACAAAATTCCCATGTATATGCTCCAAATCATAAGGTATGTAATACCGAGCACCCTTTTCTTGTAGGTATCCTTGAATACAAAAATTATAATTCTCTTGTAGTCTTCTTCCTGCCATTTATGTATCAGAAATATATGTGAGATTAATATTATGACAGGTAATACCACCCCATCTTCCCACTACCAAATTGGTTTGTATTCCTTCTTTGTCATGCTAACCATCGCTATACTATCATATATTTTCCTTTTCTTAAAACCATGTATTTGTTGTTTATTAATTGTACTTCCACATAAATCCTTATCCTCACCAAGTGGATAATATTCTTCTTTACGAGACTGATTAAAATCATGTAGGTCTTCTATGTTTATTGAAAAAGACCAATTATACACTAAATCAGGCATATCATACCCCCATTTATTAATTCGCATATTAACTATATGTCCTTCTTTATAAAATTCAATTGTAAGCAGGTAGTTAAATTCAATGAGGAAAGGTGTATGGTCAGTATAACCAGGTGTTGTGGTTGTAAATTTTACTTGTTTAACAAAACGTGCTGTTTTCTTTAAAAATATATATTGTGATAAATCACTTAATCTAATTAAGTCATTCGCATCTGTAGGGTTTGGATAATTGATTAATTTATAAGTATTCTTCATATTAATATTTTTACTTACACTATATTTTTGTCGTTCAGCCTGTGCCTTTGTATAATAATTTGATAAATCAATATCCTGAGAGGATTTTCCAAAGATAGAACCATCTTTTCCAACATAAGTCATTTATATTAGATTAAAAATGATATCATAAAAATTTTCATTATTGTTGAGTTGAAATAATACATATAAACATAATTGACCACAACATTTAGAATTAATTTCTTGAACTTGAAATGTTTGATAAACACCATTCTGTAAGAATTGTATTACTTCAACAGGTGGTGGCATACCATAACTATCAAAATAATATTTATCCTGACTATTATGAATACAAACCCAATGAGAACCATTCTGTGTGTCTAAATTCATAATAATATTCTTTGTATTCTTATTTATATGTATTAATTAATCTCTCATACAAATAACCACATTATCAATTTTTAGTGTTTTACAATACTTAGCTAGTTCTATATTTGACGTTGTATTCTTTCCAAATTGTTTAAACCATTTATCCATTTATTTATGAGAAAGATACAATCCATTACCCCGTTTAGTTAGTTTAACACCCGCTTGAGCGATAGAGGAAAGCATATCTCCAACCAACAATCTAGCTTTATCAGGTAGACTTTCAAGTTTTTGAGCAAAATCTACAATTACACCACTTCCACTAATTTGTTTCTCCAACTCCTTGTTATGTCTTTCCAATTCTTTTTGAGCTTTTAGTTGTGCCTTCCTTTCGTTAGCAGTTTTTACCGCTGCTGAAATACCACCAGTCAATGCTCCCGCCGCACTTAAACCAGCAAATAAAGGAATTAGAAACGGGAGAAATCCTCCTCTTGACTCGTCTATTGAATATTTCTTTAACATAGGTTTCGTCATTTTAATTTTAAGTGATCCAACATCATTTAGTGTTTTTACTTGTGTGTGTGTGAGTAAAACATCAATTCTTACAGCTCCTTTTCTTTGAATTGTATTAACATTAATAATACAAGGCTTTTGATTTTGAATACAAGATGTTAATTTATTAAGATTGATTTGATTAACATATACCCCAACCATTTATTTATGAGAAAAAACCTATGTGATATTAATCATAACACCATTATCTGTATTAATCTGTAATTCTGTTTCCTCCAAAAGCAAACAATATGCATTAACCTCTTCACTCTCCCCTCTTTCAATGTATAGAGAAGTATCCACTCGATTAGACTTTATAGTTTCCTTTTGAGAACTCAGGTCAATTGCGTAGATTGTATAAAGTTTTTGAAACGCAACCATATCCAAAATAGGATCATTATTACCATTACTTTCACACACCTTTTGGTAGGACTTGTAGGCTTCCGCATAATCATTTTTTTCCCAATCAATTTCCAATCTATCTCGCGGATAAAATGTGCCATCAAGAGAAACCCGAAGTTGTTTCACCTTAGCATTATCACTCAGGGCATTATTCTTACTAGGGCATGCCCGTACTATATATATGCCCGTACTATATATCTATCTAAAATTATATCCCCCCCCCTCTATTTACATGAAATGGTTTGGTCCATTCGCAACGCCAAAGCGAACGGCGAACGGCTTGCGAGTACAGTGACAATCCCCCCCCCCCTCTATTTACATGAAATGGTTTCGTCCATTCGCAACGACCACAGAACCCCCCCCTCTATTTACATGGAATGGTTTGGTCCATTCGCAACGCCGGCACACGCGATCGTTCGCTGCTCTCTGATTGGTTGAATCGTTTTTTGGACATAGCTCGGTAAGTAATTGTCCGATTAATATGAAACCTTGAAAAGGCACATCCTCGGGTCCCCAGCAATATACCTGGCAAGTTAAAAGTATATCGGACCCGTGGTTGTCGAGAAACAGCGGTCACAGACAGACAAACGTACAAACGTACAAACGTACAGAGATTACTGGAATTATCGATAGATTAGTACCGTCCTCTCCATCTGGTTTTTTTAAAATGAGCCAGAGGTATCGTGGCTTTCCTTGAAGAACACCCAAATTCCAAGTGTAGGTAGTGTGTTCCAGTTTAACGTGTTGACATCTTCTTTTAAGGTATGATACATTTAGCGGTTTCTTTGAGTTAAGTCTTCTATTTAACATCTCTTCCGTTTTAAGATTAGGAGTATATTCACTGATATACCAACACAAATCATTAATAACAAATTTATTATTTTCTCCAAAAGCATTTTCAACCCCAAAAAGCAATCTATTTACATTATCATTCCTTTGTAGTTGAAATCTAATTTTAAGCCCATACAAAACTTTATCATAATCACAAAATCCAAATACAGTCATCCCTCGCTATATCGCGGTTCACTTTTCGTGGCTTCGGTACATCGCGGGTTTTTCTCGCTAGTATATGTAAAATTATATCGCCGATTTTTCGCTATATCGCGGGATTTTGCGGTATAAATGTATTTTTATAACTATTATTTTAAATATTTTTGTGGTAAAATAAGCATTTACTAGCCTAAAAAATTTAAAAAACGTAAAAAAATAAGAAAAATACAGTCATTAAAACATATTACAAGAAATAAAATACTGTACATAGTGTACAGTAGAACAGTAGACAAAGAGACAAAGAGTCGTGCGTATGGAAAACGCAGATGCGGCAGCTTCCATTTGCGCTAGTTACCCACGTAATGGGTAACTGTAATGCTCTTTCTGGCTGTGCAGTACATTCATCATCGTCATCACCTTCATCGTCATCAGTACTGCACAGCTAATTCATCATCATGTTCATCACGCAAGTTGTAGTATTGAAGAGCCGGGGCTCTTGCTTGATACGGACGAAATGACGGGCAAGACACAAACTCGTCCGAGAAGATATTTATTCTCAAAACCAACTCGGGAACACTGAAAAGCCCATTTATCGGGCTGCATTATAAAGCACAACCAGAAACCGAAAGCCACGCCTCTCAAGCGTGGCACGCTTTGGCGGTCACGTGACCAGCTACTCTGGCACCGGGGATCCCCGCCGGTGACGTCACCGGCTGGAGCAAGGAGATTCTGATGCTGGTCTTGCTTGGGGAACCCATGGGTCGCTACAGTATCTTCAATCGTGAGTACCCATTAGAATTTTATATGTTGTTAAAATTACGTATGTTTAAGAGTGTAAAAAGTGTTTAAGAGTATAGGAAGTGTTTATAAGAGTATGGGAAAGGTTAATAAGAGTGTGAGAAAGGTTAATAAGAGTGTGGGAAAGGTTAATAAGAGTGTGGGGAGGGTCATAAAGCTTTAAAATATATATAAATAATAAAATAAAAATATGGTCGCTACTTCGCGGATTTTCGTCTATCGCGGGGGGTTCTGGAACGTAACCCCCGCGATAAACGAGGGATCACTGTATACCTTTCAGAGGTACTGCTACGGTAAAACTATTCTCAGCTTTTGCGTCATCATTATACATTGACTTCCTTTGACTATAACCAGGGTCTGCGTTTGTACCCGTTGACATATCAGGAATAAAACCTTCAACAGCTCCCTTACCCATTCTATCACTAAACGAATATAGTGTAAATTTCATCATTTCAGATGTAGCAGAGACATAATCAACCGCTTCAACCTCTTGTGTTCCAATATACAGGCGGACACTATCAAACATTTTCCAGAAGAAATCATTTACGAGTGTAGCATTAGTATTATTCGCAGCCTTAGTGAATTTAAATTTACACAGCAAGAAACTATCAGCTATATTCAAGTAAGTTTGTTGATTATTTATTTCAAAACTTTTTGTTCCGTTTGAATTCCAGTCTGTTCCTGTAATAGCATTTACCTTAAAATAGTCTTCCTTTTTAGTGGAGTTTGAAATGATAATCGTATCATCCAAATCATAGATACTATCAATCGCTTCCATACTTGTATTTATATAGCATTAAAATTGTTGAAACCCTGACCCAAGTATTTTAATGATTTTTTGTCGTTCTTGTGAAGATAGTTGAGTTTTACCTTTTTTTATTTCTTTGATTGTTTGTAATTTATGAGACTCCTTTTGAGCATCTTTTATACTCTTTATAGCACCCGCAACTGAACCCACAGCAGAAGCAGTTGAACCAATTAGGTCTTTATGTTTAAGGATGGTTGAACCAATACCCATTAGAGTATCAATTATCCCATCTCCTTTATTTCGAAATTGATGACCCACACCCCGTTGTCTCTTTGGTTTATAGTATCCTCTACCCACATACCTTGTATAGTATGGTGAAAGGTACATGCCCTCCCCTGTAATTATTTTATATTTTCCCAACTCGTGTTTTCTCACAATAACCATTATTTATTTATTGAAAAACTTCACGTAGGTGAATTCTGATGGATATAATTTCATCATTAAAGGATATCATACGATTATCTTGGTCGGTTATCCTAAAATTTACTCTGTATATGGTTTTTCCTGACACAGGTAAATAGACAAGATTTTTTGGTTCCATATTAAATTTATAACCAATCGGGGTTGAGTATGCACTGAATGAAAATATTGTATTTGTTCTTATTCCATCGTTATAAGCACCATCAATCAAATCACAATGAATTAATACTGAATTTATACCGGAGGATATTTGAATGACATTATCACTGTAAGACGTCCCGTTAGTTTCAATCTTTTTTGAAGAGAAACCCAATATTCCGACCCGGATCTCAGTCAACGGAGCATCTTCTCTTCTGGATTTGGTTATGACAAACTTCCCTGAAAATGTCTGCTGCTCTTCTTCTGCTCCAATCGGCTCATCTGATCATGTGCTTGTCAAAGTGGACATCTCTCTGACCATTCTCAGAGAGCCTCCTCAGCGTCGACGAGTCTGGCATTTCACTCAGGCCAACTGGCACGGTCTTCAAGCAGCCATCAATCATCTGGACTGGTCTCCCATCTCTACCGCCTCTGACATCAACTCATCCTGGGAATTCTTTCAAAGTAAATTGCTCTCTCTCATGCACAGATTTATACCATCTCGTCTTCAGTTGTCATACCCTTCCTCCCGTCCATGGTACACGGAATCTTGTGGTGAGGCTGTTGCCCTGAAACAACTTGCTTTCGTCTCCTGGAAAGCAAATCCAACGGAAGGAAATCTCATTTCCTTTCACAAAGCCCGAAACAAGTGTGTGTCCACCCTCAGGAGAGCCAGGAAACAATATCTCACCATTCTCAAGCCCGAACTCTCTTATCTGTCTCCCTCTTCCAAATCCTGGTGGCGTCTGGTCAAATCTGTTTCTGGTGTTTGTTCCCCCTCCATCCCCTCCCTCACCTCAAACGGCTTAACGGCTGACTCCGCACGTGAAAAAGCTGAATGCCTCAACTCTGTGTTTGCCTCTAAATCTTGTGTCCCAAACCCATCCCTCTCTGTACCCACCGTACCCAGTCGTACCCAGCTGCTCCTGGACTCTGTGTCCTTTCCTCCTGACAAGGTGGAAAAGTTTCTGTCAACCCTCGACTCTGATTCTGCAACTGGTCCTGACGGCATCAGCCCACGGTTCCTAAAATCATGTTCTTCTGCTCTTTCACTCCCTCTTTCTGTTCTCTTCACCCTCTCTTTTGCTCAAGGTCATCTGCCATCTGCTTGGAAATCAGCCAACATCACCGCTTTGCACAAAAAAGGTGCAAAAACAGATCCCAGCAACTACAGACCAATCAGCCTTCTCCCAATTATCAGCAAAGTCATGGAATCCATCATTGCTTCAGATATTAAATCTTTCCTCTTCTCCAATGGCTTGATCTCTGATCATCAATTTGGTTTCAGACCTGGTCACTCTACTCTGGACATGCTGCTTCTGCTTTCTCAAAAATGGATGGAGGTCCTCAACGCCAAACAGGAAATTAGAGCTGTCTCCCTTGACATTTCACGTGCCTTCGATACGGTCTGGCACCCTGCTCTGCTCTCCAAACTCTCCTCCTTTGGTATCCATGGAAATCTCCACGCATGGCTGGCGGACTTCCTCTCTGGTCGTAGTCAACGTGTGGCCCTGAATGGGTTTCTCTCATCTCCTCTTCCTGTTCAGGCTGGAGTTCCCCAAGGTAGTGTTCTGGGCCCTGTGCTTTTTCTGGTCTTCATCAATGATCTCTCTGACTCACTTGAAAATCCTCTCTATCTCTTTGCTGACGACTCTACTCTCTGTCGCTCCATTCCTCATCCCTCAGATCGGCAGTCTGCAGCCTCCTCACTCTCTGCAGACCTGGACAAAATCACAGACTGGTCAAACAAGTGGAACATGTCTTTCAATCCTGACAAATCTCACACTCTTACAATGTCTCTCCGAAAGGACCGACTGGACAACCCTCCCATCTACTTTCTCAACAATCCTCTCCAAGAAGTTCTGTCGCTCAAGCTTTTGGGTCTCACTATCTGCCATGATCTTTCTTGGGAAAACCACATTTCCAAGCTGGCCTCCAAAGCCAGTCGCCGACTGGGCATCCTCCGTCGTGCGAAGTCCTTCCTTGGCACACCTGAGCTCCTCACCACATACAAGGCTTTCATCCGCAGCTCAATGGAATACTGTTCCCCCCTCTGGGCTGGTGCTCCTGCCTCACACCTTGCTCGGCTTCACGCTGTTGAGGCCAAAGCTTTCAGAATCATTGGAATCTCCTGCGATGTAGTCAACGCCGAGGGCCTTTCACTCACTCACCGCAGGCAGGTTGGTGGTCTTTCTGTCTTCTACCGACTCCTCTCCGGCCTTGCTCCCCCAGCTCTCTCTGTGCTCTGTCCCCCCAATATTCCTTCAGGTCGCACAAGATCTGCCTGCAACCCTCTTATGGTTAAACTGCCAAAGTCTAGGCTCTCTGCTCACCTTCACTCTTTCATTCCCCTTTTCTCCCGCCTCTGGAACAAACTCCCCCACTCCCTTCAATCCCACTCCTCCCTCCAGGTCTTTAAAACAGCTGTTCACCACCATCTCTTATCTTCCCCCATCGAAAACCTTGATCTTTTCTAGCCCCGGTAATTCACCCCAGATCCACCTTGTTTGAAATTCCAACTTCTTTCCTGGAAGTCCTGGCAGTGTCCATATGTTTTATACCTCTCCCACCGCCCCCTTCCCATGCCCCCCCCCCCCCCCCAAAGCCCTCGCCCTCTCTCAGATCTCTCGATGTCTCCATGTCTCTCGGTCCCTGCTCTCAAATGTTGTGTTTGTGTCCTTCCCCCTCTCTCCCCATCTTGTCTACCGCTCCCGATGTTATATGTTTTATGTGTCGGTTTGTCTTTCTGTGTGATTAATGTTCACTCTTTCACGAGCCTCGATCTTGTATACAAAAAAAAAAAAAAAAAAAAAAAAAAAAAAAATAGCTCTCTGAACGAATTTTCAATCGTGAAATCAACTTTATAATTATTTTTAAGTTTAATCGTTGATTTTGAAGTGTGTTTTTGAATATCTATTACAATATTTTTTGGTTCATCACCTTGTTCTTTCATAAGGCGAGAGACTTCAGAAGATATTTGAGAAATCTCGTAAGCTCCGGGTGAAACGGTTATAGTTTTATATCCACTTCCTGGATTATAACTAAACTTGTTGTTTTTCTCTGTGATATTAAACAAGGTATTATAAGTTTCCATCGACAATAAAGATGCCTCATATGAGGTAAGGGGGTCAAGTTGTAGTGGGTAAGGGAATGAAGCTGTGTAATCGCTCGTTGTGAAATTAAAACTAAGAATTGTGCTTCTCATCTTATTTAATATCTAATAAAATATCTTTGTATTGACATTTATTAATTATTTTCATATTCATCAACTGATCTAAAATGGCTGAGGATTCATTAAAACAATTGTTGTTTCCAGCCTTCTTACTACCTAACAACAATAATAGCCTATTAACTAATTGTGATGGGTCATTTGGAAGAAAACTAACACCCGAACCAAGCTTACTTAAAGCATCAATAATATGTTTCTCCTTCTCATTCTTCTTACTTTTACCAGCAACAGAAACTCCATAATCAAGTGCATTTAGCAACTCAATATATACCGTATCTTCCTCTCTTTCCATATCAAGTGGTTCCTCAAAATATTTTGAACCGCTGAATCCGGGGTTTGTTAGAAGAAACATTAATCTTGGAGTTAATTTAACATTTGGTTGAGTAGAACTCAAGAACATCAATTCATCATTAAATATCAATACCTTTTCTTCCACAAGATGGAACACTGCTGGTTCTTCTGTTGGAATGAGACCTGCTCTGGTTTTTGAATCTGCCAAATATTCATTGTTTTGAAGAGCTTCCACTACATAATTAGGGGGTTGATTTACCTCCTCAAGTTTCTGAAATAATTCTTCATCATTATATTCTAATTTTCCAAGTTCTTGTTTTGTTATCTGACTAAAATCTTTGAGCATTTGAAGTTTTTTTGGAGTAAATTCTACCGTGGGAACTGTAGGGTGTTGAGTTTTTAAAAGCGGTTTAAAAAATTTCTCTTGTTTTCTTTCAAAGGCTTCTTCACCAGTTAGTTTCTGTCTCCGTTTCTTCTTTATCTCTTCCTGTTGCTTTACAACTTTTGAAACCAACTCTTGATGTTCTTTAAACTTTCTTGCTCTTTCTTCGGTATTCATTTTCTGTATTTATTTATTGAAAAATATAATTTAATGAATTGTAAAGGTCAATGGGAAAATTTTCCTTTTCTTTGTCATTATAGTAAATGTGTTGAAATAAATCCTTTTCTTTAAATATTTTATCAAATTCTTTATTGGTATTAATACGAGTTGTTATTTCTTCTTCACTAATACTTGTATCTCTGCTTTTCATACGTTTGCGTTGAGTCTCCTCATCGATATCAAAACCGAATGATAAAATCTTAACTCCATCACCACACAATTGTTTAATAATTTGTCTCATTCCTTCAGGATTAGTTTCTAAAATCCCAAGACCATTAGATTTTACTTTATTTAACTCACTCTTACAATGTGAATATTTTGTAGAACCAAGAGAGACCTCCTCAAATATTTGACCTTCGTTCCTCAATCGCATATGTTCCTCCATTGAAATGTAGTAATAATCTTTCCCTTCTACTTCTCCTGGTCGCTTTGCTCTGGTTGTAGTACTCACAAAACGAATCATAGGGTGTTTTTAAAAAAAACTTACAATCTTTTCATTTTTACTATTCAAGAGTTTAGATTTATGAAAGTTCTTTCCTGAAGCAGATTTACCCACAAGATTAATAATAATAGTTATCATTTATATATGTAATTATGTTTAAAATAAAAATACATCCTTTAATATCTCATCTTGTTTCACAACAATATATTTATATTTTTCAATCGTGTGTTTCATATAATTTTCAAATTCTTTTTTACTACATAACGTAGAGCAATTATCTCTCCAAAAATTATATACATCTATTGAATTTAACTTAAATAAAATAAAAGTATTGGCATTGTTTCTTATTGAGCGTCGAGGGAGTTGAAAATATGATTGACTAAGATATATACAATTACAAGAAGAATGTCTCCCTCTTGTATAGTAGCTATCCATTACTGTTTGGTTTCTCTCATTAACACAATCATCAAAGATGACGAGGTTCTTTTTTGATTCATCTAAATCTTGAGGTGAAGGTATATCATCCGTATTATCACTGAGAATACAAGTTATGGGTTTTGGTTTCGATTTTGATTTCTGTGTATCACAAAATAATTGTATTATATCTTCAATATTATAATCATTTAGTTTGTTTTGAAGTTTAAATAAACCGATAATGTCTTCCTTTTTAAGACCCGCATTAAAACCCTGTGAGAGTAGTTGATACTCGGGTTGAAAACTTGACTTTGTAAAAATTATTAAATTATCATAATCTAAAAAATTAGGACCAAGGAGCATCTTTAAAAGTAAACAGGTTTTCCCACATCCACTTGAACCAACTATTAGACATCTCAATGAATTTGGAATGTTTTTATGGTTATTAAATTTTATCTTATTTTCCCAAACGGGTAAAAAATCATTCATTTATATATTTGGAAAACAAGTCATCTAACTTTTTTTGAGCTATTTTAGAAACTCTATATTTTATCCTGAGTTCGGGTTTAATTTCAAAATAATTCATTATTTTATTTATATAGTATCTTGTATTAACATTTCTTTAAAATTATTTTGAATAATAAATATCATTAAACCCTTATACATTTCCTCAATACAAATAGTCTCTTCCCTTGAAAGAAACGGTGTATTATCATCACAATACTTAACATTCATCTCTCTTAATAATCTTGTAAAGTAATTCATTTTTGGTTCTAATTTAAAAGAGTTATATATATTTTTATATTTTTTATTATCATTAATTAAAATTAAATCACAGAAAATACATTGTTTATATGAACCCTCATTATTAAGCCCTATTCTATCACAAGCCGGACAATTCTCTAATTTATCATATGGAGAGTCTGGAAATTCTAAATATCCTTCAGAACTTATCATATTTATACAGTAAATTTTTACTTAAACTAAACGCAAGTTTATTCATTAATAAATACAATGTTTCAAAGCACAAAAGACAAATTTCAATCAATCTCTACTTCGGTGGAAGATATAGAAAAATATGTCAAAGATGTTAAATTGAACAAAGATAAATATGGAAATTTTTGGGTAAAACCAGTTATGGAAAATAACATGAGCCCCTCTATTTCATTTAAAGGAAGAGCTCTAACTATACCTGGAAAGACATCCATTAAAGTAAATCTAACAAAAGTTTCTCCTCTACTCCTGGCAATTTATTCAAAGCTTGAAAAAGTGATTGACCACGATACTTTGAAAAAGAATGATAAGACCATCAACAATACTCGTGGAGAAATTTGTATTTACTTTAATAATCCAAAGGGTGTAGATCTAAGTAAAATGAATGATGTTAATATTTCTGGTGAAATGTCATTTCGTTCTATGATAGTTAGAGATTATTTAAAGATAACTTTTGATATTAAAAATGTAGAGATTGAATCCGTTAATGAAAGAAAGTATATTGGTATAGATGGAAAGGTTTTTTCTGCTAATTAAATATGAGTCATTACAGCAGTGAAGATTTTACTATTTCATTGAACTCGGACGATAGTGATGATAGTATTTCATTGAACTCGGACGATGGTGATGATAGTATTTCATTGAACACAGATGATAGTTATGATACTAATAGTTTGTGCTCAAATGATAGTTATGAGAGTAGCTTTATTGATGACTCTGAGTATGATTCTGAGTATTCATGTGATAGTTATGACTTCGATGATTCTGAGTGAAAAAGTGTTTTAGTTTAAGCACAGCGATATATATAAAACGGAGCTGTAAAGCTCAAAAGTGTTTTATTTTAAGCACAGTGATATATATAAAACACCACGTTTTCTCACGCTATAAATATGGTTTATTGTGATACTTGCGAGAAGGAAGTAAAATATTATAAACAACATATTCTCACCGCAAAACATACATACAACATTCTTAACAAACTTTCCCCTCTTCCACCTAAAACAAAACATTGTAAGGTCTGTAAAACAACCATCCTCAAGAAGGGGTTTAAAGCCCATCTTAAAACTAACAAACACTTGTCAAAATTGTTTACTATTAAAAACTCTGATGGTGCATTCAAAGGACATATTAAAATAAGAGTCTTTAACTTCAAACCTCCTGAACCAGAGTCTATAGTTGATGCTGTAGAAATAGTTAAACCTGCTGTTCAAACGTTGATTGAAAAAACACTAAAAGAAATGAAACCACTTAAATTTTATATGGGAGTAAAATTAGAAATGACAAAGGACGAAGGAGTTATAGATACACCATACATGAGAACTGAGCCACACTTTATATCTTCATATCAAGATTTTAAAACATCAGGAGTCTATGATGAACTTATTAAACAAGAGCAAGATGTGGATAATTCAATCGTAGGAAGTGGATTCAATATAGGAAAAATTATTTACATAGACATTCATATTCTTAAATCAGATCCTCTAAAAGCTTCTTCTTACATTGATTTACCCAGTGTTATCAAAAATAGAAAAGCAGTTATCAATATCAAAAATAAAGACAATAAATGTTTTCTCTGGTCTATTCTAGCACACTTACATCCTCCACATTTTCATAATGAAAGAGTATCTCATTATAAAAAATATGAGAATACATTAAATACGAAAGATCTAAAGTTTCCGATGACTTTAAATACAACAACACACAACATGCATTTTAAGGCCATGTTCCCTGCTAGAGCGGGGGTTAGCCTTGTGGTCCCCATGACAATCTTCTCCATTTTGCCCTATTTTCTGCATCTCTCCTTGTTAACCCCCTTGCCCGCATTTCTTCTTCCACCATCTTTAGCCAAGTCTTTCTCGGTCTTCCCCGTCCTCTACTTCCTTCTACATTAACTTCCATCACTCTTCTCAACCAGTCACTTTCATCCTTCCTCAATACATGACCAAACCATCTCAACCTGTTCCTCTTCACAGCATCAATCACAGGCAATATTCCCATCATCTTTCGCAATTCATCATTTGTCTTCCTCTCTCTCAACGATACTCCGCACATCCATCGAACCATTCGCATTTCCACCCTTTCCAGCCTACGTTGCTGCTCTACGTTCATTACCCATGTCTCGCTCCCATAAATCATAACACTTCTCACACATGCAGCATACACCTTTCCCTTCAGCTTCAGCGACACTCTCCTCCTCATCAGCACGCCACTCAGTTCCCGAAACTTCTTCCATGCACATCTCACTCGAGCAACCGTTGCCGAGTCTGATCCACCTTCTCCATTCAGCATGTCTCCGAGGTAGCAAAATGTTTTCACACCTTCCAGCTTCACGCCGTCTCCAAGATCCAACTCAACATTTCCTCCATCTGCAGCTCCCTCTGTGCACACCTTACATTTGAATGTAGCTGCCACACTGGTTAATGACCCTCTCAGACCACTACATTTTTGATGAACCCACTCAGCACACATTGTACATTGAATGGAGTTCACTCCGACACCCTTCCTACACACAGCACACGGCCACTTCCCAGTTCTTTCCACCTCACCACATGCTTTACCACTTGCCATCACCTTTGTCTTTCCGATATTCACCTTCAGACCTTTTGTCTCCATACATTCCTTCCACTTGTTCATCTTTTCCTTCAGTCCATCCATACTTTCCGCAATCAACACCAGATCATCTGCATACAACAACTCCCACGGTAAACCCTCCTTTACGGTCTGAGCCAGCACCTCCATCACAGCTACAAATAGTAATAGTACTTTAAATGATATTCCTAAATTTGAAAAGTTGAATAATTTATCAGTTAATGTTTATGGTCTAACAGAAACAAACAACATTCAGGTTTTAAAGCTTTCTGACAATTGTAAACAAACTCATATTAATCTTCTATATTTTAATTCAGACGAAAATTCACATTATACATACATCAAAGATATTACAAAATTAATAAAACCACAAGTATGTAAAAGAACAAATAAAATATATATTTGTATGCGTTGTCTTAACTTCTTCCATACACAAGAAAGATTAGATAAACATTCAAATTATTGTGGTGAACATAAATCAACGGTAATCAACATGCCTAAAAAAGACTCAAAGATCACATTCAAAGATGAAAAGAAAACAATAAAACATCCATTTGTTATATATGCTGATTTTGAAAGTATTTTAGAAAAAATTGATACTGCTTCTCCAGATCCAAAAGAATCATACACAAATAAATATCAAAAACATACTCCTTGTGGTTTTTGTTATTATATCAAATCATCCGTTGGTGATAAATATAACAAGTTAGAGATGTATAGAGGCTCAAATACCCCAGAGGAGTTTGTGAAACGACTAGAAAAAGACTGTGTTTGATTAACCAAGATAATGAGACAAACCAATAAACCAATGTCCTTAACAAGTAAAGAAAAAAGGGAATTTATAAAAAACAATGTCTGTCATATTTGTGAGGAGAAAATTGGTAAAGGTCTAAAGGTTAGAGACCATTGTCATCTCACTGGTAAATATAGAGGTCCGGCTCATCAAAGTTGTAATATTAATTATCAACTCCCCTCTTTCATTCCTGTCTTTCTTCATAACAACGCTCATTATGATACACATCTATTTATCAAGGAACTCTCAAAGACTTCTGGAAGTATCTCAGCAATTCCAAACACGGATCAGAAATACATTTCATTCACAAAAACAATTCACACATCTCCTATTACTCATATCAGATTTATTGATACATTTAAATTCATGGCAAGTCCATTGGCTAACTTGGTTCAAAATCTAAAAGAGTTTCCATGTCTTTCAGAGTATTTTTTAGATAAAGATTTTCTAACACAAAAGGGAATTTACCCCTATGACTATATGGACTCATTTGAGAGATTCAATGAAACACAACTTCCTTTAAAAGAAAATTTCTATAACAAATTAAATAATAGTCATATATCTGATAAAGATTATGTACACGCACAAAATGTTTGGAAAAAATATAACATTAAGAATCTTGGTGAGTATCATGATTTGTACCTCAAAATTGATGTGCTTTTGTTGGCTGATGTGTTTGAGGCTTTCAGAACAATCTGTCATTCTGGATATGGATTGGATCCTGCTCACTATTACACTGCTCCTGGATTGGCTTGGAGCGCGATGTTAAAAATGACAAAACAAGCTTCGGATTTGATAACCGATGTTGATATGCTTTTGATGATTGAAAAGGCAAAGAGAGGAGGAATTTCACAAGTCTGTTCAATGAGATATGCTAAAGCAAATAACAAGTACATTCCAAATTATGATCCATCGGTAGAGAGCTCCTACTTGATGTATTATGATGCGAACAACCTGTATGGCTGGGCAATGTCTCAGGCTCTTCCTTATGGAAAACTTAGATGGGTAAAGGAAAAAGACTACAAAAAGGTTTTACAAGATGTATGTATCTCTACACAAAAAGAATTGAATGATTCAAAGGTTGGTTATTATTTTGAGGTCGATTTGAAATATCCAGAGGAACTTCATAACCTACACAAAGATCTCCCATTTGCTTGTGAAAAGGAAAGTCCAAAGAAGGAGTGGTTAAGTGATTATCAACAATCATTTAATATAGGTGAATCAACAGAAAAATTACTTACTACATTATATAACAAGAAAAATTATGTTCTACACCAAAGAAATTTGCGACAATATTTATCAAAAGGTCTAAGAGTAGAGAAGATCCATAGGGTTCTAAAGTTCAATCAAAGTCATTGGTTGAAGGGGTACATTGATTTTAATACACAAAGAAGAACAGAGTCAAAAACAGATTTTGAGAAAGACTTTTATAAATTGATGAATAATGCGGTCTTTGGTAAGACCATGGAAAATGTGAGAAAAAGACAAAATATCAGACTATCAACATCTTGGAAACAAGCATCAAAATTAATTAATAGACCGAGTTTTACTAGAGCTGAGGTCTTTACTGAGAACTTTTGTGCGATCCATTTGATTAAAGAGAGTATTGAAATGAACAAACCTATTTATATTGGAACATCAATTCTTGATTTATCAAAGTCATTAATGTATGATTACTTTTATAATAACTTGAGGAAGAAATATCAAAATGATGTTCATCTACTTTATATGGATACAGATAGTTTTATTTTGCAAATTAATACGGATGATGTTTATTCAGACATGAAAAAGGACATTAATATCTATGACACTAGTAATTACAGTCCAGAGAGTGAGTTGTTCTCTTCTAAAAATAAAAAGGTGATTGGAAAGTTTAAGGATGAATTAGGAGGAAATGTCATGAGTGAATTTGTGGGATTGAGGTCTAAGGCTTATGCTTATAAATACATTGTGAATAACGTTGAAAAAACTGATAAGAAGTTAAAAGGCATCTATCTATAATTCCAGTAATCTCTGTGTGTGTGTCTGTGTGTGTGTCTGTGTGTATGCGACCGCTGTTTCTCCACAACTACCGGTCCGATATACTTGAAACTTGCCAGGTATATTGCAGGGGACCCGAGGATGTGCCTTTTCAAGGTTTCATATTAATCGGACAAGTAGTTACCGAGCTATGTCCAAAAAACGATTCAACCAATCAGAGAGCAGCGAGTTATCACGTGTGCCGAACGTGGCGAACAGACTCTGCCTCGGACGGCACATTTGAGAGCGTATTCATTTATTTCACGTTGGCAAACTATGTTGCCGCTATGTTGGCGTTAAACTATGTTTTAAAACTAATTAAAACTAATTTGCGATTCTTTCGCTTTCCTGCGCGTTTGTGCACGCTATGGCGATTTCTTTACCAAACTCCGCAAGCCGTTCGCTTTGGACCAAACCATTTCATGTAAATAGAGGGGGGGGATTGTCACCGTACTCGCAAGCCGTTCGCTTTGGACCAAACCATTTCATGTAAATAGAGGGGGGGGATTGTCACCGTACTCGCAAGCCGTTCGCTTTGGACCAAACCATTTCATGTAAATAGAGGGGGGGGATTGTCACCGTACTCGCAAGCCGTTCGCTTTGGCTTTGCGAATGGACCAAACCATTTCATGTAAATAGAGGGGGGGGATATAATTTTAGATATATATATAGTACGGGCATGCCCTAGTAAAGAAAAATGTCATTAAAGAAACAATAAACTTTAAGGATTATTATAACTGTTTAACAACAAAGAAAGAAGAGTTTAGAAAGATTAATGGAATAAGAAGTTATAAACATAAATTATATTCAGAAGAGGTGAATAAGAAAGCATTGGGGGCTTTTGATGATAAGAGGTTTATTTTAGAAAATGGAATTGATAGTCTCCCTTATGGTTATATAAGTATATAAGTGATAAGTTAAAAAGGGGGGTTAGGGATTTTAACGGGCTACCGCCGCCTTTTTACTATTATATAAATGATAGAACCAAGTACCAACCAGACTAAAGAGTGGAGGTGTAATCAACCTTGGTATATAAATGGTAAACATAACGAATGTGAAAAATATCAAATAGGTATAATTGAAAAGACAACTGGTAAAAAAATTTACAAAGCAAATAAGAGAATTAATTTAAATACCGGTGAATTGGGTAAAAAAGATGGAAATATTTTTGAGTGGACGGAAAACTTTGATGGTTGCCAGGAAAATATATACTTTAATTTAAAAATGGTATGTGGCACTGGAGGCGCTCAAACAAGAACATTGAGGGAGGTTTACCATTTTATCTTAGCTCAGTTAAAATATCTTAATAAAGAACCAAACTCAAACATCTTTTTTGTTAATATATTAGATGGTGAAGGGAGTGGCAAGAGAATTAAATTATTGCCCACGCATAAACAAATATTTGTATGGTCGTTGTTTGAGTGGGTCAAAGATGATTCACCAGATGATATTAAGAGTAAAAGGTTAAAAGGTCCATAAGGTCAGAAGGATCACAGGTTCACACAGAAGGACCATTGTTTAAGTGGTCTAATGAATAAGGATAACATGTCAAAAGGTTAGAAGGTTCGTAAAGAACAGGGTGAGAGAAATAGAGGTGTTTAGGGGCAATGAGGGAGGGGAAAAATTAACATGTAAGTCAATGGGAAAATGAGAGTGTCCCAGAAGCAACATATATACACTACTCATGTAATTGTGAAATGATGCGTCCTTATCTGTCTTGTCCCTACGCGGCTCCAAGCTCCGCTGCACACCACGAGGTCCCTCGCTCCAGCACCACGAAGGCCCGAGCCAACGCCCACTCCAGGCTCCTCGTCGACCGCCCACGAGGTCCGTGCACCACTCTAAGCTCCAGGAGCACCGAGCACCGCTCCAAGCACCACGCAGATGGTGAACCAACGACCACCAGGACCTCTCAAGACCAAGAAGAAACGCAAGAGCTTCAGAGGGACGTGCTGCGCAAGAGCTAGAGCAAGACCAGAGGGACGTGCTGCGCAAGAGTTCGAGCTGGACGTGCAAGAGGGAAAATGTCGTTCGGCACGCCCTGATAGAACCTCCCTGGTGACGTCGATCTTCTCGACGTTTCCAGTCCTTTCTTCCCAAGCCAGTTACCTCCCTCACAGCTGCGTCCTCGTCCTCCTGTCCTGATTGGCTGCCAGTCGCACACGCTGGCCCTTTCCCATTTGCCGAGCGCCTCCCGCTTTGACCAATCACAGGCCTCCTTGTGGCATTCCTATGCAAGTTCGCGATGCGTCTGGCAGTAGCCATCATCGGTGGTGTCCCAGCCTGGTTTCCTGCCTGGTTTCTTCCGAAGTCATTGTCAGGGAAGGGAATTTAATTACTGGGTGCACTACAGGGCCTGTCTAAGTGTTTATATGGGTATGCATTGCCATAAGGGACAAAAGTTTGATTACCAGGTGTGACACACAGGGGTTTATCTTAATCCCTACACTATCTAACACCCGAACATCCTGGTATGTTCACAAGCAGACATCTTACCCGACAAACCGGACTACACATGGAACTTATTACAGGTAGATTCCCTATCGCGACAGACGAAGCATGTTACCTATTCAGATCTACCTGACTAGATATTGCTTTACCCTACCGACAAAACAATATGTACCAGCGACGCAATCTTTATGACGTTTACTTTCTCTCCACATTCAGTGGGACAATTGAGGAGAAATTTCCTTCGAACAGGTTTATTGAGGTTTTCACTGGTCTTACAGACAAAATTGCCTGCCCTAGACAGACAGACAACTGATAATGTCGAGGCCTGGAAGGTGGCATGAATTAAATTTGTTCGTGGTGCAGGCTCTTCATGAGACACCATGACATATTTAGCATCTAACAATCCAAGCAGTTGGGACAGCTATATCAACATATCCGAGTGATGGCGCACTTTTTTACAGTCGGGTCGAGGACAGAACACATACAGTACTAGACAGCAAAACAGTAAATGCGCTCCATCTGCACCATTACATCCTGTTAAACTCCTTGCTCTCCATTCTGCAAATTCTCATAACATCACATCTACTCTCAGCCAAGCAGGGGAAATACTGAAATACCGTTCAAACATGGGAAGCTGCAATGATCAAATGGAATGTCAACAAGCAAGAATATTTTGTGATTCTATTTCAACTCTCATTTATATGCCCTGGTGCCAACAAAAGAAGGCCCCTAACACCCAAAACCCCAAGCTTATTGCTTCAGTTGAGGGCAGCATTGCCTTTGAGGAAAGGAAAGCAAACGATTTGTGTTCTCTATTTTAAACCCACCCCATCATCCCCCCACCCAAAATCCACTCACTTTTAGTCTTGATGATCGTCTTGAGCCTTCCCTGAAAGTCTGAAAACAACAACAAAAAACAGTAAATAGCCAAATGTCCTAACACAAACATAACACAATGGGAAAAGTAAAACTAAAAGTACAATCAAACCAACATGACAGCGTGCATAAAAACGAGGAGAGCCACACTTTCAAGGTTTGGGTCAAACCACTACTCGTGGATCAATATCCGTGCTGGCAGCAGAGTGCTACAATTCGCCAAAATATATCAAGGACGAGAGCACGAGATGATTCCCCCCAGTTGCATTGAATGCACCGAGGTGAAATCCCCCTTTCAATTGATAGGAACATTTTGGCAACGTGAAATTTCGTATTGATTGTTGAGCAGACAAAACTAAACAAACTTACCACTTGATGAAAGTCCATACTTGGTTATGTTGATCTTGTTTATCAGCCTCTTTATTCTTAAGTTTTTGTGTCTGTAAGCGATTGTCAATAAGCCTTTTTCTGTAACTTTACTACTTTAACTCCGGCTCACAAAACCAGCAATATAACTTTAACCAGTATTGTACAGCATACATACATCTCCATAAAAACAGTATATTTCTGGATCTAACCATTTATAAGTCCACCTTTGCAGAGGCATACCAATTGATGAATTTGGCTCCAATTCTATTTTATTGTTATTTTTAACCCTTATTCCCTGTATGTTTTTTGACAATATCTTGCCTTTGACCTCTACGACAGTAAGTAAACAAAACAAACTAGAAGGGCATTTGGCAGAGTGAAAACTTCCGCCAGTCTAAACAGTTTACGTTTTTTGTATCCCACTGATAGGCCACATCTAGATCCAGACCTGAACCAAAATCGAATCGGCTTGTTCATGTCACCCAAACAACTCATCAAGCAAGTTTTGTCATAGCTCGTCCACAACGTTTTGAAATATCATGTTACATATCGTTTTTGGCCCTATCTCTCAATTGTGAAGAATCACATAAAAAACATTCTCGTATCCGGATCCGGACCTTCACCAAAATCCTATCATTTCGTCCTTGTCACACAAGGACGTCCTTGTCCTTGTCACACCTGTCCACCAAATTTTGGCCAAATCTGTCCACAACCTTTTGAGATGTCCTACTCACAGACAGGCAGACAGACAAAGGTAGACAGATAGGGGTAAAAATATAACGTTCTCCAGGCTTCAGTGGCATGGGTAACAATCTCAGTACTACATCAACACCTTTATTTTTAACCAATCACCAAGAGTGAGAAGAGATATAACATGACAAGAGATAGAATGTGACAAGGGAGAACAAGACGGAGACAGAGACAAGAGAGAACTAGAAGGAGACAGATATAAGAGAGAACAAGAACAAGATGGAGACAGATAGAAAAGAGAACAAGACTGAGACAGATAGATGAGTGAATGAGAAGGGACAGATAGAAAACAGAACGAGATGGAGACAGATAGAAGAGCGAATGAGAAGGAGACAGATAGAAAAGAGAACGAGACGGAGGCAGATAGAGCAGAGAATGAGAAGGAGACAGATAGAAAACAGAACAAGACTGAGACAGATAGAAGAAGAGAGAACAAAACGGAGATGGATATAAAAGAGAATGAGCCAGAGACGGATATAAAAGAGAATAAGACAGAGGATACAGCAGAGAATGAGACCGAGACAAGAGAGAAAAAGATGACAGAGACACAAACGGAAATGGAGATAGAAATGTAGACTGAGACGGAGACACAAAAGGAGATGCAGATATAAGCGGAGATGGAGATGCAAGCAGAGGCAGAGATGGAGACAGGTGGAGAAGGAGAGAGAGATGCAAGTGGAGAGAGAGACAGGAGACGGAGACAGAGACGCAAGCGGAGATGGAGATACAAACAGAGGAGACACATACAGAGATAGAGACACAAACATAGACAGAAACACATACAGAGATGGAGACGCAAGCGGAGAAGGAGACAAAAGTGGAGGAGACAAAAGCGAAGAAGGAGACAAAAGCAGAGAAGAGACATAAGCGGAGGAGACATAAACAGAGATGGGATTGGTTTGTCCGTGTGATGGTTGGTTTGTCCGTGGGATGGTTGGTTTGTCCGTGAGATGGTTGGTTTGTCCGCGAGATGATTGGTTTGTCCGCGGGATGGTTGGTTTGTCCGTGGGATGGTTGGTTTGTCCGTGGGACGGTTGGTTTGTCCGTGGGATGGTTGGTTTGTCCGTGGGATGGTTGGTTTGTCCGTGGGATGGTTGGTTTGTCCGTGGGATGGTTGGTTTGTCCGTGGGATGGTTGGTTTGTCCGTGGGATGGTTGGTTTGTCCGTGGGATGGTTGGTTTGTCCGTGGGATGGTTGGTTTGTCCGTGGGACGGTTGGTTTGTCCGTGGGATGGTTGGTTTGTCCATGGGATGCTTGGTTTGTCCGTGGGATGGTTGGTTTGTCCGTGTAATGGTTGGTTTGTGTGTGAGATGGTTAGTTTGTCAGTTGATTTGTTTGCTTCTTTGTCCATGAATGTGTTTGCTTCTTTGTTTGTGGGCGAGTTTGCTTTGGTTGTGGATGAGTTTGCTTCTTTGTTTGTGGGTGGGTCGCTTCTTTGTTTGTGGGTGGGTTCGCTTCTTTGTTTGTGGGTGGGTTCACTTCTTTGTTTGTGGGTGGGTTCACTTCTTTGTTTGTGGGTGGGTTCGCTTCTTTGTTTGTGGGTGGGCTCGCTTCTTTGTTTGTGGGTGGGCTCGCTTCTTTGTTTGTGGGTGGGCTCGCTTCTTTGTTTGTGGGTAGGTTCGCTCCTTTGTTTGTGGGTGGGGGCGCTTCTTTGATTGGGGGTCAGTTTCTTTGTCTTCTATGCATTCCTAAACTGCTGGACAGAATGAGGTGAAACTCGTAGTTTATCAGGGTCTGCATGATAAGCTTTTAGACGATAAAAATGTTTTTTATAGCTTCCAGGGTTCAAGGTGGGGGAAAGACGCAAATTATTTGTAAATGTGTACCGTATCCGGAATGAGGAGGTACTACAAGTCATAATAAAACTAAACCCATGGGCTTCAAAGCCCACTTTTTTGTGTTGTTTGTAGCTCCAACCTTCATATTTTATTTTGAAATTCCAAGAATGGGAAACAGTACAGAATTATTTTATCTAATTGAAATCACTTGCCAAGAGCCAATGACAGTGCACCAAGCTTCACAGAGCCAATCAGCAGTAACACGCAACTTGTCACCAAGCCACACAAAGCATAGTTCATGTTTGCTTTGTCTATGCATTTATTGATGCGAATAATGAAAATGTTTTTGTCCAACTCAAAAATAAAATTGACCCTGCAGTGCATAGAGCCTTCATGATGAATAATATGGTACCATTTTCAACCTTGCGTGACCAGTGGTTTGGGAGGAGTTGTTGTAAACTATCTACATGAAAACCAGAGACATCATAGAAGTGGAAGAATTATATCATACTATAATACCATACTATTTGTCTGTTTGTTTAAATTTTATGCACTTCTGCAACGAATTGAAAACAGGTGGTTGCCTTCGGGGTGTACAGGATGCAAAAAAATAAAAGTCCAAAATAATATGTTTTGGACACAAAACGACTCATGCTCTTGTAAGTGGGAACATTACGAGAACTGAACCACTGGCTGGAATGAGTTGAAAACTGGTGGTTGTACTCATGGGGTGCACAGGTAGGTGTATGGGGTGTAAATAATTTATAGTCCCAGGGGTTCAGGGTGAAGGGGTGGTTCCACCTGGGTGGAACACGATTCTATGTAGATGTGAATTGTATAGCGCCACCTGGTGGAAGCCGGTATAACAAGCTGTAGAACATTAAAGTGGGGGAAATCAACCTATCTATAAGAACGGGTTCTATGCTTGTCACTTTTTAAAAATCCAGAAAACACAAATCTGAACTGGAGTCATTTCTCATGCCTGTACCTGGAAGAAAGATAGCACCTGTATGAGATGTTCTTTAAATATAAGTTATGTACAAAAATCAAAACCCGCACCTTCTTGTTGGCCTCCATACTTTTTTTCCGCTTCTTTTCTTTTCCCTTGACTTGGCGCACCCGGTTAGCAGTTAGCGTAACACTTGTTGGAGTGTGCTGTGTTGCTGTATACAGAACTGACAAGCATGATGGGCTCTCGTCACTGCTTTCCGTGGCACTGGTGTCTCCATCTAATGTGGGAAGACAGAGACAAACAGCCGAGAGATGCACATCAAGGCAGTTGAGCTATTCCAGTTGATTTGGATGGCAGTGGGCTCTCAAAAATTGTTACAACTCCAGTGTATAAATTGGCATGTGTTACGTGCTCCTCCCCAAACCTCGACCACGGTGTACCTCCGACTCCTGAAAGGAGTCACGGCAGAAAAATGTGCTATTATGTGTGCCAATGACCAATGGTGAAACCACACCAATCAATTGTTACAAAAACCAAGTATTGTATTAAAACCACACAATAATAACAAGTAACGCACGTACAAGAAAATCTCACTTGCACAGCAAACACTATATAATTTCTATGATGGTACCACCAATTTCCTGAATCAATAACTCACGGTATTCCCACGTGAGCAATCGGTAACATCCCCCAAAGTCACTGTGTCGCGATACCAGGCCAAAGTCGATCCCCTTGGCGCTCGCGATCACAAGAAAAGGTCGTACTGAGACCTGAACCCAGAACAGCTAACAGTCGGCGCTGCAGAAGAGCCGCATGGTGAGGTGTCGGGCCGACGTCGGTCCGGTAAAAGTTCACCCAAAAGGCGACTGGGAATTCACACCCTCGGTTCACCAGACAACGACGCTGACATGAACGATCAGCGGTTCCCAAGCGGAGAATCGCGAAGAACCGCAAGTTCCCAAGGGAAATCCATGACACACACGAGAACCATGTGAAAGGCTGGTGCGAGGTCAAAGGCTGGTGCGAGGTGAAATGGCGGACGGGCCGGTAATGGACGCGTACCTGCTCTCCAGCGATGATTCACTTTCGGAACCAAAAGAAAAACCCGTCACACAGGTTTATTTGCCACAGCAATAACGACACTGTCACAAGAATCCCTTTGCCAGGGAAACCAATATTTGCTCGTGACCAATGTCCACCAGCGTCCGCTGGACACCTCGAAGCAGATAGGCCTTCCTTTCCCGATCTCACTCGATCCGCTCACCCGCCTCTTCTTCTTCTTCCGGTTTCTCCCTCACCCATCTCGTTTTCCTTCTGAGACATTATTTTTACCTTTGAAGACAGTTATCTCCATTTCACACTCAAACTGTAACAATAATAGTACATGAAACTAAAAATGCTTCAAGTGGACGACAACCACAAAGATGGAAGTGACGAATCCGTAACACTCCCCACCCTCAAGAAAGAAAGTTTGAACATAGTGAAAACTTTCTTTTCATGCAGAAACCCTCTTTAACAAACAAAAGTCAAACTCACACCCAAACACTACCAATCAACCGATGGCTGATCAACTCACGTGAGCAACAATAATTAATATTCCCCAGAAGAAAGCAACAAAACTTCCAAACAACCTACAGGAATTTTCAAAGTTCGTTCACTCTGGATAAAACATCGGCAACGACAATGTCCCTGCCCTTTACATGCTCAATTTCCAAGTTGAACTCCTGCAAAAACAAACTCCATCTCATCAACCTCTAATTTTTATTTTTCATTTTTTGAATGAAGGTTAAGGGGTTGTGATCAGTGAAGACTTTTATAGGAAAGGTAGTAGTTCCCAGATACACCTCATAATGCTGAAGCGCTAGCAGGAGAGCAAGGGTCTCTTTTTCCACAGTGGCATAATTTGCCTGATGTTTGTTAAACTTTTTCGAATAGTAGCACACCGGGTGATCCACGCCATCATCATCTTCCTGTAATAGAACTGCCCCAGCCCCCACATCACTTGCATCAATGGCCAACTTGAAAGGTTCTTGAAGATCCGGTGCTGCTAGGACAGGAGAGCTCATTAATATCGCTTTGACGTGGGCAAAGGCAGCCTGGCATTTGTCATCCCAAACAAACTTGGTCTCTTTCCTCAGCAAATTCTTTAAAGGGGTTACCACTTCAGAAAAATTCCTGCAAACCCGCCGGTACCAACCAGCCATACCCAAGAATCTCATAAGCTCGTTCTTCCCTTTTGGAACTTGGAAGCGATCAATGGCTTCAATCTTGGCTGTCACTGGTTGCACCTGACCCTGACCTACTACATGGCCTAGGAACACCACCTGTGCTTTTACAAACTCACTCTTCGATAAGTTGATGGTCAACCCTGCCTCGGTCAGTTTCTTGAAAAATGCATGAATTTCTTTAATATGATCTTCCATGGTCATGGTGTGGATGATGACATCATCCAGATAAGCCTTCACCCCCTCAAGGTCTGCAATAAGCTTATTAATCATCCGTTGAAATGTAGCAGGCCCGTTTTTCAATCCAAAGGGAAGAACCTTGTACTGATACAACCCATTTGGTGTGACGAAAGCCGAGATTTCCTTGGCTCTATCAGTAAGAGGAATCTGCCAATACCCTTTCAGCAAGTCAAATTTAGTTACAAATTTAGCTGGGCCTATTCTATCAATACAGTCATCAATCCTCGGGATGGGATATGAGTCGGTCTTGGTCACTGCATTA
Organism: Myxine glutinosa; assembly: GCF_964187855.1. NCBI lineage: Eukaryota > Metazoa > Chordata > Myxini > Myxiniformes > Myxinidae > Myxine > Myxine glutinosa. Next base: position 32,454,341 of record NC_136271.1, read on the forward strand.
ACCCATTTTAAATCCGTACAACAGCGAAAACTGCCATCGGGTTTTGGAACCAACACACATGGTGAGCTCCATTCACTGCTGCTTGGTTCGATGATGTCATTCTCCAACATATACTGAACCTCCTTCCGAAGATAATCCATCTTCACAGGGTTCATCCGATAGGTGTGTTGTTTCACAGGAGTGGCTTCCCCCACCTCAATATCATGACATACCAAGTCAGTACGACCAGGTACATCTGTGAACAAATGTGGAAACTCAAAAATTAGGCTGGATAGTTGTCCTTGTTGTTCCCTCGTCAAATGACCTAATTTCTCGTCTAAATTACTCAACACTTCCGTGTTCGTCAATCTGGGACAAGCCTGGTCATCATTGTTATCAAACTTCACACCGGCCTCAACCTCTGGATTCTCTTGCACCCCGACTACAGGCACGACAGGTGAGACAGGAACTATTTTTTCCACAGGCTTCCTCTCATGATATTTCTTCAGTCGGTTGACATGACACAGCTGCCGCTTTTTCCGTCGGTCAGGAGTTGTCACCACGTAATCTGTTTCATTAACCCTCCTTTCGATTGCATAGGGACCAAAATACCTAGCCTGTAGTGGCTGACCTGGAACAGGAAGCAACACTAACACCCGGTCCTCAGGACTGAAATTTCTTAGCTGAGATTTCTTGTCATGTCTCACTTTCATTTTATCCTGTGTCACTTTCAAGTTTCCTCTCGCAACTTCACAAGCCTTTGCCAATCTGTGCCTAACCGTTGACACATACTCTACCACTGTTGACTGCGACTCCTCCTGTAGCCACTGTTCTTTCACCAATTTCAATGGTCCTCGAACGGTGTGCCCAAACACAAGTTCAAAAGGACTGAATACCAATGACTCCTGAACAGATTCCCTCGTAGCAAACAGCAATAAGGGTATTCCCTCATCCCAATCCGATGTCGCATTCAAAACAGTACGTTCTGATCATATTCTTCAATGTCTGGTGAAACCTTTCCAAGGCCCCTTGGCTCTCGGGATGGTAAGTACTTGATCTTACTTGCTCCACTCCCAACAGGTGTACCACTTGCTGAAAAAGCGTTGACATGAAATTGGAACCCTGATCAGACTGGATGACCTTGGGTAGGTCAATCAAAGTGAAAAATTTAATCAAGGCCTTCACAATAACTGCCGCAGTCATTTTCCTAAGAGGCACCGCTTCTGGGAATATCGTGGAAGCGCACATGATGGTCAGCAAATACTGATGTCCAGCCTTCGTTTTAGGTAAAGGGCCTACACAGTCAATAATGACTCGGCTGAATGGCTTTTCAAAAGCTGGAATTGGTTTTGAAGGTGAAGAAGGAACTTTCTGATTAGGTTTTCCCACCAGTTGGCAAGAAGGGCAAGATTTACAGAACTCCGCCACATCACGTCGCAATCCCGGCCAGAAAAAATGTACCAAAATTCTGTCACATGTCTTGTTCACTCCAAGGTGCTCGGCCAAAGGTGTCTCATGTGCCAAACTCAATATCTCCTTCCGGTACGGCGGTGGCACCACAATTTGGAAATGAGCTTTCCACTCCTCATTTGCTGGCACCTCCGGTGGTCTCCATTTTCTCATGAGTATTACCCCTTTCATGAAGTAACCAACAGGTACCTTCATAGCCTCTTCCTCTGTAATGGCAACATTTGGCGCCAGGAAGGGCATCCGGCCAAAAAAAACATTGCCTCAAACAGGGAACCATGTGTGTCATGGGGCCCGCAAGGCTAACCCCCGCTCTAGCGGGGAAAATGGCCTTAAAAACGATCATTCATTCATTCAATCAAACTCTGGAGCTCCGAATCTCTGTGTTGTTCTTCAACAAGTCTCTTTCGGACAAGCACCGTCTGTTCAGCTTCGTTCCCAGATGTCTCCGATGGACACTCCGTTTTCTCTTTTGGTCGAGATGCCACCTTTTCCTTAGGTTCCTGGATGTCACCCCCTTTCCTATTATCTCTTCCCGACTTTTCCTCCAATATCTCTATGGAACCCAAATCCACATCACCTTTCTTATCTTTATCTTCAGAGCACTTCCTACCCATAGCACGAGTCACTGCACAGGATGGAAAGATACCCGGATTCTCCTGCTATAACTGTGCTGTGTTATTTTCCATACTGGGCTTTTCAACCAACATCGGATTACCAGAAACTCGACCCCCGACCAAATCATTCCCGATAATAAAAGAAATTCCCTCTACAGGAAGAGTGGCTTGTAACCCCACAGTGACCGATCCTGACACCAACTCAGACTTTAAATGGATGACATGAAGAGGAGCTTTAACATAGCCACCAACCCCCTGTAAGAGAACACTAACCCCCGGTGCCGTCTTCTTCGACAATGGCAAAATGCACTCAAGCATCAAAGATTGATGTGCTCCTGTGTCTCTCAATACCCTAACAGGTCTCTGGTTAGTTAAGTCCCCATCCAGTGACACATACCCCTCGGAAATAAAAGGTTTGTAACCCTCTTGGACAAGGTCATTCTGTGATGCCGTAACTTTGGTACGGGAACCTTCACAAGGCACTGTCCTCCAAGGACGATTTCTCGCATTGGCCAACGCATTCGGAGTTGCACTAGCCTGACTCCGATCCTTATTTTTCCTTTTCAGGGCGTAACATTGGGACATTAAATGCCCAGGTTTCTTGCAAAAAGCGCAAGTAGGCCCGGAGGAAAAACCCGTGGTCTGCCTCAGGCCCCCCGGAAGATAGGTATGCCTTGGAACTGCAGTTTTCTGATCCCTAAAAGTCGCGGTGTCACATTTGTCCTCATAGTCCTCTCTGGGCCGCCTGCATGAAAATTTGTTCTCCGTACCTGATTTACCGCAACTCCCCTGGCTAACTCTAGGAGGGAAGTTAGGTTTGTGGAACCCCATCCTGTGTGTCAAGGCATAGTCATCTGCCACTGTTGCTGCCTCATACAACTCCGGTACCTTTTTTTCATCCAGATGCACTTTAATGTCCACGTGGACACACTGTTTGAATTCCTCCACCAAGATCAATTGTCGTAAACGGTTGAAGTCTTTCCCAATCTCCTTCGAGTCACACCACCTGTCAAACATAGTTTCCTTCATTCTGGCAAACTCCACATGGGTCTCACTCTCCCTCTTCCTGGCATTCCTAAATTTTTGTCGGTAAGCTTCAGGGACCAATTCATAGGCTTTGAGAATGGCTTTCTTCACTATCTCATATATAATCTGCACATTGGTCAATCGGTAAAGCCGAATAGATATCTTGAGCTTTACCCACCAGAACACTTTGTACTAACATAGTCCATGACCCCACAGGCCATTTTAACATTTGAGCCACCTTCTCAAAGTGTAGAAAGAACTTGGCTACCTCCTTTTCATTAAAGGGTGGAACCAGCCTCACATGCCTACCAACATCCCAAGAGTTCGGTCTGACTGGTTGTTGAACTAGCCGGCATGGATACTACTTCTTCCCGTTCCCCCAGTAATTCAAGCTCCTTGAGTTTACGTTCCCTCTGATACTCCATGTCCCGTTCCTTTAACTCCCTTTCAGCTCTCCTTTCCTCTGCTCTTCTCTCCTCGAGTTCTCGTCCTGTTCTGCTCTTTCCTTTTCTGCTTTCCATTCCAACTCTTTTAACCTTTCCTGGCTTTGCAGTTGCATCTCCATTTTCCAGAGCTCCATATTTCCTTTTTCCTCTGGTAACCAATCCAAGGCTACCTCTTCCCATGTTCCTTGTCCCACGAGAGATTCTACCACCAATGTCTGAATCTCTGCTTTCTTCATACTAACTCGGACCTCCAAGTTATAATATTTGGCCAATATCATAAGTTCCGATCTTTTTAACGCCTGGAATTGTGCCTCGTTAGGTGACGTCGCAAACTTTTCTACTTCAAACACCATTGTGACGATTAGTTAGCACCTGTTAACCTTCACACAAAAAATTTCCAAATTTTCAGAAATACAAATTTGGGAATGTTAGAAAATTCCAAATTTGGGAATTTGGGGAATGTTAGGGAATTCAATCCCGGACGGGCCCCCAATTTCTATTACCTTCTCCTCCCCAAACCCCGGCCACGGTGTACCTCCGAGTCCCGAAAGGAGTCACTTCAGAAAGATGTGCTATTATGTGTGCCAATGACCAATGGTGAAACCACACCAATCAATTGTTATAAAAACCAAGTACCAAGTACTATTGTATTAAAACCACACAATAATAACAAGTAACGCACGTACAAGAAAACCTCACTTGCACAGCAAACACCACATAATTTCTATGATGGTACCACCAATTTCCTGAATCAATACCTCAAGGTATTCCCACGTGAGCAATCGGTAACATCCCCAAAAGTCACTGTGTCACGATACCAGGCCAAAGTCGATCCCCTTGACTCTCACGATCACAAGAAAAGGTCGTACTGAGACCTGAACCCAGAACGGCTAACAGTTGACGCTGCAGAAGAGCCGCTTGGTGAGGTGTCGGGCCGACGTCGGTCCGGTAAAAGTTCACCCAAAAGGCGACTGGGAATTCACACCCTCGGTTCACCAGACAACGATGCTGACATGAACGATGCTGACATGAACGATCTGCGGTTCCCAAGCGGAGAACCGCGAAGTACCGCGAGTTCCCAAGTGAAATCCACGACACACACGAGAACCAGGCGAAAGGCTGGTGCTAGGTGAAATGGCGGACGGGCCGGTAATGGAGGCGTACCTGCTCTCCAGCGCTGATTCACTTTCGGAACCAAAAGCAAAACCCGTCACGCAGGTTTATTTGCCACAGCAATAACGACACCGTCACAGGAATCCCTTTCCCGGGGAAACCAATATTTGCTCGTGACCAATGTCCACCAGCGTCCGCTCGACACCTCGAAGCAGATCGGCCTTCCTTTCCCGATCTCACTCGATCCGCTCACCCGCCTCTTCTTCTTCTTCCGGTTTCTCCCTCACCCATCTCGTTTTCCTTCTGAGACATTATTTTTACCTTTGAAGACAGTTATCTCCATTTCACACTCAAACTGTAACAATAATAGTACATGAAACTAAAAATGCTTCAAGTGGACGACAACCACAAAGACGGAAGTGACGAATCCGTAACACATGCTTGTCTTCTTGAGGGACGGGAGATGGAAAAAGACACGAATAACTCCCTTCCCCCTCCCATCTTTACCCTATCAAATTTAACAATCGGCCCTGAGTTTGAAGTAAGTGTTGCAACAGAATAAGAGAAAAAAGATTGATCAATTATTTTAAAGCATGCCTGTTTTTTAACGTACTGTCCAAGGAATTGGTTTTGCACTGAACGGATCTTAGTTCTTCCACTAGCCTCGACTATGTATGCAAAAACACCCTTCAGCAACTCTGAGCATCGCATCTGGCATGGTACTTTAAAATTTTTTAACTCATTTTAAATACTAAGGAAAAAGTGAGTATTCAAACGCATTTTCATCAATACCAAACATCTTTGGTTTCAGGAGAGGATCCACAAGGGGTTTAATGGAAATTAGATGAAAATTTTAACTTCTGAGTGTAAAACTATTGCTAAGGAAAAGCTTAAGTGGATATTTGTAAATTTGTGACATGTTAAAAACTGTATTAAACACCCTCCACAAACTTTGGAATTTCAGGGGGAAAAGCAGAATTATGGAATGCAGATAATAGACATCAAATGTATTAACCAAAATTAGTGATTAGTATAAAAAGCCTGGTGTTGGCTTAGCGGTAAGGTGCCGGCTTGGGATCCTAGGATCCTGGGTTCGAATCCCGGTCGATCGCTGAATTAACTCCAGAGGGGTTGACTCAGCCTGTCATCCTTCCGAGGTCGGCAAATTGAGCACCAGTTCACTGGTAATTCCCTGTGTGTCGCAAGAGGCGACTAACAGGGTTGGCGGCAGGAAGGGCATCCGGCCATAAAACATTGCTTCAAAAAGTGGACCACGGTGCCCGAAAAAGGCCAACCCCTGCTCTACGGGGAAAAATGGCCTCTAAAGGTGGTACAGTGATTAGTATAAAACCTGGTTGAGAAGTTGAGAAGTGACTTGGTTGAGGATGAAAGTGACATACCGTGTTCACCGGTAGGTGGACCTAAAAAGCATGCGGCTTGATACACGAGCGCGTGATATAAGCGCTCGCGTGGGACTACTTCAACAGAGCAAAAGGGAGAGCCAAGGAGCCAAAAGACGAGACCAGACACGAAGTTGAGTGAGAGAGTCGGTCCGCTCGCGCCGACAATACCGCGACAATAGTGATGTTCACTGTTTATAAACAAACCCACCATATCCACGCATGCACAGCAGCCTGGTTGGCAAAAGCGCAGTGTTTTCGTTTTGCACAACGGCGTCGCTCGACACACATGTGATCGTTTCGGAGTATTTTAATAGTCTTGACACTGTTGCAAAATCTCGGTACAAATCGAAGTTGAGTTATAGGAATGGTGAGGATATTCTTCCGGATCCATTTGCATTGAAAGGATGGCAAAACAATCCATCTTGCTGGCCAGATTTGAACTACGGCGACGTGTGCACGTACTTGATCGACACACCGGGTATCCACACAAGGGAGTCACTGAAGGCATTCAGGTCACTAGAGGCATACAATTTTTTTTTAAGTGGTCATGTGAAGCCACTGTGGTTCCAGTTTTCATGGCTGATCCAAGTTCCAGTTTTCCGTGCAGACCCCCAGGCGACGGATGCGGCCGCGCAACTGATACATTGGCTGAAGCTCTTGACTAATCATCTAAATTCCCAGGAGGGAATCACTGCTGACACGAAGCTTGCAGTGCTGCAATCCAAGGTGAACCATACTGTGTACATGTCCATTACACAGTGCGCGACGTACGATACTGCTGTGGCCGAGCTGCGACGTATCTACATTAAAACACGAAGCGTGGTCTACTCCAGACATTTGCTTGCGTCTCGTCGACAACAGCCCACGGAGACCATAGACCAATTCACTCAAGACCTCCGACGACTACTGAAGGACTGTACCCCTGAGGTACACACCCATGAACAAGTCTGTGATGACCTTGCCCGCGATGCTTTTGTCTCAGGTATAAGATCGCCGGTCGTCAGACAAAGACTACTTGAAGAACCCGACTTGACCCGAGAAGCAGCCCTTCGGTTATCTCACGTGTACACCGATGCGCGGGAACAATCCGACGTGTATGAACGCCCATACGTCACTGCGGGGATATCCCGACAGACACGACCGGAGAGAGCTACCGCCGAGCTAGAGGATGCTGCACCTCCGCCGGAATCGGGGACAACGGACACTCTCGAGGACCCCGACCCGAGTTTGACGGCGGCTGCTGCTGCTGGACCCAAGCCAGGAAGTAACGCTAAGTGCTATTTATGCGGGAACCGGAACCATCTCAGGTCAGTTTGTCCGGCTAAGGAAGCGAAGTGTCATTTGTGTACAAAGACGGGTCACTTTGCAAAAGTCTGTCGAGCGTCGCGGGGCCGGCGAGCGAGCTCGGCGCTGAATGTGCTTATCTCCGCGCCTGCGGTACGAACGGCGTTGATTCCTAAAATCAACACAAAGTTAATAACAAAAAAAACTGACAACAAATGTGTACTACAAACACGAGTGTGCGCTGTTGGGTTCCATTGTTTTCTCCGAATGGCATTTATCCAAGCCGATCGTTTGGGTACTTTCTCTGCAATTCTATAGAAACTTATTCCCAAGTTATTTTCAAATCTATTTGTGCAATTAACAACACAGCAGCTCACAGGCATTGTCCTTGAAATGGTGCCACGTCAATGATTGTAAAACTTCACCACTTAGAGACGGCCAGCATGGTTGGTGTTTTGCCAACCAAAACAAAGAGCGCGGTCACGTGATCGGGTATGGGATGTCACGGTAAACATCGCTATACCAACCGTGCTGCCTGCCGGGTTTCGCCGCGGAACCGGAGCGTGAACCGGAGTGGAGCGTGGACCGAGGTGAAGCGTGGACCGGAGTGGAGCGTGAACCTGGAGCCGGACCTCAACGCCTGAACCATCTGCCCGGACCTTCCTCCCCTGCCATCTGCCTGGACCTTCTCCTCCTTCCTGCTATTCCCCTTTCGTGTAAGTCTGTCTGTATTGTCCTGGGCGTGTTAATTAAGACTGTGTAAGCTTGCCCTGTGTCCTTTTGCTCTTCTTCTTGTATATGCCCTTCTTTCGTTTCCTCTTTTAGTAGTATAGTAATAAACCATATTTGTTCTTCCTTACCTTTTGGTTTCCTCTCATCCGATCGTCTTTGTCTTTTCTCCCCATTGAGTACATGTGGCACGATTTGGCCAATCGCTCAGAATCGGGTTCAGTCCTTTTGTTAATGGTTCAAATCGCGGATTGCTAAACCGCTCGGCAATTTCCACCTGTCCTTGGTTCGAGCGGGAGTTATTTCCCTGCTTCGCGGAGGGATTGGCACGCAGGTAGTTGGGACTCCATCTTGACCAATCACCCTGGCCAGTTTAAAAGACAAGGGGATTAACCCCCCCTTGGTAAGGGGAGCGCCGACCTCCGGATCCGCAACAATATTTAATGCATCCCCCAATTTTGATTGCATATATAATGTTTTATTTTAAAATGTTTAAAATGTGCCCGTAATTGCATTTTTCAGTATTTGAACTTTTGACCTTGACCAAGGGGCCAAAAATGACACTGCTCTTTCACCTTTGTGTCATAATTACTAAGTTTGGTAAATATCTGCCCAACCATTTAGGAGATAGCATGACAGATGGATAGACAAACAGACAGAACAAATTACAACACCCCTCACCCCCCACCTCCCTATATTTCAAAAAGCTCAGAAATATATACATTACGATTACATAAACCTATCGGAAAGAATCAAAACTACAAATACGCTATCTCTGTAATGTCATAACTACTGGCTCTCACCTGACATGTTGCTTCTTCGCCGGCTTTGTAACTGAAAGGCGTGTTCTCTGTCTATGTTTCTACAAAATTGAGGGGAAGACGGAAGAGAAGTTCACAGTGGGTGCGAGAGAAGTTAATAACATGGCAATTTCTCAATATTCCTATCATCTCTCAATTTTGAATACCATAAAAAACTCTTTCAGTTAACATTTATTCAATTACATGTCCAAGTATTCACACCGGAAATTTCCTTTTGAAAACAAAGGAAAATGTTTACATAATGAAAATGCTCCATTACAGAAGCAAAGGTGCTCAAATAATATCCACAGCCACCAGATGACAATAACTGGCAAAATGCATTGTTGGAAAAGCTCACTGCTCACCACCACAAGATTGAAAGAATTATATATAGAGCAGTAAGAGCACACTCTCACTTCTCAAAAAGAGACATACCTTGGACGACAGCGCTCACAATGATAAGTCTCAGGTATGTGTTGCCGACTGATGCCCATACAGTCAATGTGCTGCCAAACACTGCCCAGAGTAAAAAGAAGAATATTATAAAGGAAAAACAAAAATTGAGAAGAAATGATGTGATGATAAAATCAACGTGGGGATGAAGAATCACTAACCCTAAAAGTACACAAAATAAGCAGTACTTGTGCTCGGCTTTTTATTGGTAATCAAACGAAAGGAATAAAATAATAAGCCACCTGCCATGAAGTTATATGGCATAGAGGGCAACTGTTCTTGGCCAAAATATCAATCTTTGCCTTCATCAAGGGTGTATACACAACTCACATGTTGGTTTAGCCATACTAAAACAGTACATCTTGGAAGATATTGGAGGGGGCGTGGGGGCGAGTGGAGGAGTATGTTGCTTCATAACATCATGTTAAAAAAAAAAAAAAAACTGGAAAGCAAACCAAAATGCAAAACCTGTCCACGTCCGCTTTGTACAGTACAGGGGGTCCCCGCTATAAGTCTCCCCTCTATCTGTTGTTTTGCATACAAGGTCATAAGTTACTTCGGAACATTTTCATGATACACTCAACAATTTCCCACACTAACGTCCATTGGACGGAAGACCAGTTACCAGGAGTCGAAGAATTTAGTTACCAGGAGTGGCTGCGTTGGTACGCCAAGCATCCACAATGCTTTGCGTACCAGCTTCCCAGCGATCCACCCCACAATGCACTACATCGTCGACATCTCAGATTTTCTCTCACACTGTGTATTGTTGGACTTTGCCACGTACTGTACACTACTGTATTATTAACTTTGTGTACTTTACCGCAGTAATGGTTGAACGATGAGTGGAAAACGAAGTGGTAACGAAAAGGGTGAACCTGCACATAAGCGGCAATGCAAAAGAGTAACTCTGGATGTCAAATTAGACATAGTCAAATTTCCTTCCACATCGAAGTTAATATGGATTAAATTGAGATTTTTTTTGGCACTGATCTACACAATACCCCATAATATAAAAGTGGAATTTTTTAATATAAATTTTAACATTATAATTAAAAACGAAAAACCGGACAGAAATATTTAATTTACATAAGTATTCCACCCTCCTGAGTCAATACTTCGTAGAAGCATATTTGGCAGCGATTGCAGCTTCAAGTCTTCTTGGGTATAGGTATGTCTGTCTAAACTTTGCACATCTGGATTTTGTGAGTTTCTCCCATTCTTCCTTGCAGATTTGCTCAAGCTCTGTCAAGTTGGATGGAGAGCGTCGGTGAACAGCAATCATCAAGTCTTTCCACAGATTCTAAATGGGATTTAAGTCTGTGCTTTGGCTGGGCCACTCAAGGACTTTCAGGTTCTTGTTCTGAAGCCATCCCAGTGTTGCCTTGGCTGAATGCTTGGGGTCATTGTCCTGTTGGACCATAAATCTTCGCAGTAGTCCAAGGACTTTTGCACTCTGAAGCAGGTTCTCAAGGATTTGCCTGTATTTGGCTCCATTCATTGTTCCCTCTATTCTTACAAGCATCCCAATCCCAGCCACTGAAAATCATCCCCACAGTATGATGCTGCCGCCATCATGCTTCACGTTAGGGATATTAGATGGGTGATGAGCTGTGCTCAGTTTCCGCTACACATAGTGTAGTTGTCTGGCTTTCAGGCCAGAGTTCAATTTTCGTCTCACCAGACCAGAGAATCTGTTGCTTCATGCTCTCAGTTTTTCACGTGCCTTTTTGCAAACTCCAGGCATGCTGTCATGTGCCTTTTTCTCAGGAGTGGCTTCCATATAGCCACTCTATCATGAAGCTTAGATTTGTGAAGTGCTGCAGGGACTATTGTCCTTCCGGCAGGATCCCCCATCTCAGCCAAGGAATTCTGTAGTTCTGTAAGAGTGGTCATTGGGTTCTTGGTCACCTCCCTGACCAAGATCCTTCTTGCCTGTTTCCTCAGTTTGGTCAGACGGCCAGCTCTAGGAAGAGTCTGGGTCATTCCATATTCTTTCCATTTCCTAATGATGGAGCTCAATGTGTTCTTGGGAACTTTCAACACGAGAAAGTGATTTATACCCTTCCCTAGACCTATGCCTCCTCACAATTCTATCTCGGAGTTCTACAGACAGTTCCTTGGACTTCATCGTAGAGTTTCTGTTCTGACATGCTGTCAACTGTGGGACCTTATAGAGAAAAGTGAGTTTCCTTCTAAATCATGTCCAATTAATTAAATTGGACACAAGTGGACCCCAATAAAATTGTAGACATCTCAAGGATGATCAAAGGAAATTGGATGCACCTGAGCTCAATTTGGAGTGTCAGAGCAAAGGAGTTGGTTGAATACTTGTTGACTCAAGACATTTCAGCTTTTCATTTTTAATTCACTTGTAAAAAATTCTGAAAAAACAAATCCGCTTTGACATGATGGGATATTATGTGTAGATCAGTGACAAAAAAAATCTCAATTGAATCCATTTTAAATTCAGGCTTGAACACCACAAAATGTAAAAAAGTCAATGGGTGTGAATACTTTCTGAAGGCAATGTATTACAAAGAGCAACTAGAATGGCACTAGGTAGAGCACATACCTCCGCCAGGCTGAACAGTTTATGGTTTGTAACCCACTGATGGGCCGAATCTGGATTCAGATCTGAACCAAAATCTCATCGGCTTGTTCTTGTCACCTAACCAACTCATCACACAAGTTTAGTCATAGCTCGTCCACATCCTTTTGAAATATTTTTGTCATACATCCAACCTGGCCACCAAGTTTCGTCCAAATCTGTCCACAATTTTTTGAGATATCCTTCTATGTATCGTTTTTGTCCCGATCTCCCAATGGTGAAGAATCACTTAAAAAATTATAGTAGCCGGATTTGGATCTTCACCAAAATCTAATCATTTAATCCTTGTCACATCCACTACCTCTCCGCCAAATTTTGTCCGAATCCGCCCACAACATTTTGAGATATCTTGTTCACAAGGAGACAGACAGACAAGGGTAAAAAAAAACATCACCTCCATCCACCTTTGGTGGCGAAGGTAATAAATCAAAATAGGAGACTTGCAAAGACATTTCACAAGTGTTGACAAGTGAATAAAAAACACAATTACTAGAGATGCAAGTACAAATGTGATGACACGTAAACCATTGCAAAGAAAAATAAGAAAAACAATATGATAATTATAAAAATGCAATGCAAATATTTATAGACTTCGGCAAAAATTAATGGAATTGTCATATTATGATTTAAAATTGGATGTAAGTTTACCTTATTTGGGCACAGAAGTTTTGTTATTCGCTTACAAATTAAAGCAATAAAAGCTAAGCAAAAGAGCAACCAAACAATAACATCAATAGATACTGTGCTTCAGTGAATATGAGATGATTCTGCTTTCATATCTTGAGAAACAGACATTGATGCGAATGTCATAAATTGAGTGTGTGTACCTGCAGTTATCACAGCATATCATGTAGCCGTCATCATGTGAGAAGCCACAGATGCAGCGGGTCACGTCAAGACCATAGCTGCCATCTTCCGACACGCTGATTGTGGTCGCATTTGACGTGTCATCAAGTGCAGCTGCAAAGCCATTAAGATCTGTGCGATGGAGCAGGCCTGATGGAGGAGAGGCTGGTGGTGTAGGAGGTGGTGGTGCTCCATAATTGTGATCCTATTACACAAACAGTACAGCATAAGGCAGTCTGACAGCACAGGATAAGGACAGGATAATGCAGTCTATTATACAACCAGCTCACCACCATATTCAAGGCAATGGTAAATAAGGCAGTCTGTTGCTTTCATTTGCAAGACGATGACAAACACAAAAGAGCAATCGGGGATTGCAGACCCTCACCAGGATGTGTTTTCGTGTTTTTTTAGGCTTTTGTGCAAAAACAAATATGGCGGCCGAACCACGTGGCTGATAATGTCACCATTAATTATTTTTTTCTCCACCAATTTATCCATAGATGACGCTCAAGAAATTTCATCTTGATCGGATGAAGTTTTGTACTTGTCAAATTATGACGTCATCATGGAGGAACCTATGGCATCATCATTAACATACGTTATTTCCCATGGTGAGTTCTTTTCAATGAGCCATGTCTCAATTTTTAATGAGCCATGCAGTGCTTTCGGAGATATAGAGGTGCAAAGTTTTTCGTTTTTTCCAAGATGGCGCCTGTGCCACGTGACCTATGACGTCATAATTATCATTAAAAATTACACAGGTGGAGTTGCACCGATAGTGAAAATTTCCTGTCAATCGGACCAACAATTGCAGAGAAAGTCATTTATTCTGTGTGGAAAAACAGACAAACAGACAAACGAACTCAAATGCAATACCCTCTCCTCTGGCGAGGGTAAATATGCAAGACAATATGAAACTAGAATGGCACTCTGACGCCGCGAAGTCGACGACCCACATTATGACATAATTATACATACTGTAAAAAGTTTGATTTAAATCCATTCAGCTGTTCTCAAGTATAACATTTTTCCTGACATGACTTCTCACCTTCCACCTTTGGCACCAAAATCTAATCAGTTCATATTAGCATCACCATATATACTTATAGTAAATTTGGTCAAAATCCCATCACTGGTTCACAAGTTAGTGCAGTAACTGATTTTTTTTACCTAATGGGAACTCTGGCCTTTGACCTCTTGACCCCATAACCTAATCCGTTTAGTTTTACATCATTATACATACTTGCACCAAGTTTTACTTTGTTCCCTTCAGCTGTTCTTAAGTTATTGAGGTAACAAAAAACTATAACAGACTCTGACCTTTGTCCTTTGACCTCTTGATGCCAAAATCTAAACAGATCATATATGCACCATAATATATACTTATATCAAGTTTGGTGAAAATCTCATCATTGGTTCACAAGTTAGCTCGGTAATAGAATTGGTACCTCATGGGACCTTTGACCTCTTGACCCAAAAATCGAATCAGTTCATCTTTGCATCATTATACATATTTGTACCAAGTTTTACTAGGATCCCTACAACCGTTCTTATGCTATCATGGCAATGAAAACCGAGCACAGAAGGATGGACACACGGACGGACAGACAGCCAGATAGACGACCCAAAAACATGCCTCCTGCGACTTCGTCGGCGGACACATGAAAAAGACAAAAGAGGTCTTTTAATTGAATGAAATGTCAGAAAGTGTCAAAAAAAATCGAATTTGGGGAAATTACACAGCAGCGTCCTATCAAACCAAAGCAGCCACACCCACACCCAGTAGAAATCCCATAGAACCATACAGGGCAGATCTCATCATCCTATCAATGCCTGCTCCTCTAATCCTCAATCCACCAATGCTATGTTACTGCGTTCAATATTACCACTACAATTCCCCAAGGATCATTCAATAAAAGCCCAACCTGGTGGAGAAACGCACTGGAGGCAAAGGTCAGAAAAACATTTCTGATAATTAATATGGGGCTTTAAAAAAAAGGAAAAAAAAGAGAGCATGGTGATAAGAGTACACAAGATGCCATAAATCAGATGGAACAAACCAAGTGGTCACCAGACAAGAACAGGGATGATGGGACAGCCAAACTTATGTACAATATAAATAAAGCCAAACCCCCTAATGGCGCTGACTACCAGACTCGCACATGAACAAAGGGGCAGGCGAGGGCTTCAGCAGACACAAGAGTAGTAGCAGCTGCAGGTCACTGGCGCACAGCAAAGTACAGCTCGGGATTGCCAAGGTGGCAGCAGCAGTGTAGGAGAGGGATTACGAGGTGGCGTCCACATCTCCAAAGAGCAGTCCTCTATGTCCCGGTGACGAAGCAGAGAGAGAGAGAGAGAGCGTACATGCGCTACAGTTTTTATTACCTCATAGGGACCATTGTAACAATACAATGACCAACCAATGGAAAACATGTCGATATGATGATCTTTCCAAGAGTATATCTTTGTATGAGACTACTGTGTAGCTGTGATGTTTAAAATCTGGGAATTTAGTGTTGGCATTAAAATAAAAGAGGCTCCGTAGAACATCAGAGTACAACAGTTTCACTGGAATACTGCTTAAAGGCTAATCGTATTGCAAGTAGCTGGCATCAATGATCAAGCACTTATAAATATTATGAACGTTTCAAGAGTTCTCTAGCCTGTGAGGAAGGAAAAAATTGGAATACCTGCATCGCTTTGGACGATGATGAAAAGGCAATATTCATTTACAGGCTTTAACAAAAGAGAGCAAAAAAAGTATATCACAAACTGCACTCACCGCATATGGTAAGCCAAGATAGCTGTGATGACAAGAGCTGCCCGTATGAGACTGGTGTGGGTAGCTGTTGGCTTTACCAACAATACCTGAACTTGCTTCCACTGATTCAGGTCTGAAAAGCATTGAGGAGGGAAGATTGAGGGGAGGTGATGACTATTTTGGTGGGACAATGGAGGGGCTATTTTGGTGGGATATGAACACAAGACCAGACATCTGAGCAAGGACACATAAAATAAGTGAACTTAAATAAAAATATGAATAAAGGAAAAGAGAAGCAAACAGAAACATGGAAAAAGAGGCCCAAGGTTGAGAATCTCAATTTGAATAACCTTACAGTAAAGTCCAGTGATGACTAGAGTAGGCAATTTTTATATAATAGAAATACCCGCTTCCTAAGGGAGTGGGGGAATGGTGTGCGGGGAGGGAGGGGAGGTGACTTGAAGTTGGAGATTAGTGGAATGTTCCCATGCACATCACGAGTACAACCACCAAAGTTTTAACGCATTTTGTCCCTAAAACAAACAAAGAAGATAGATGTCGTGCCTGAGAAATCCAAATCAACAATACTTGCCATGGAAACAGCAATTTGGCAATTTTTAGAAATTTGACCTATCAGGTGTTGTGCAGTATAACAAATTTGGCTGATAAATTTTCTAACTGCGACCTAATGTGTTTTTAGACAGCATTGTATGTAGTCGATTCCACCTGGTCCGACTCGAAGTCCGAGTCCTGCGGTCTGAGTCCGAGTCCAGCAGTCCAGAGTCCTTAGTCATTTATTTTACATCGTACAAGTTCATGCGACCACTTGTTCTTCTCAGAAACATTTCCTCGACACCATGGTGCCATTAAAATTAGAATTCCACGTCGAAAGAAAGAATAATAAATACATAATAATAAATAACGAAAATTTTTTAAAGGACAAGAGTTTGATACCCAACGCCTTGATATAGTGCAATGCCTTATTAGGCCTTTTTATAATCAATGAATCAATTGAATTGAACGCAAAAACGTTCGTGTACGGACGATTTTGACAGATAGAAATTAAACCCACGCCATTTTAAGTGCTTTATAGTCAACAAACGTTACATTTTTGGAAATAGGAGAAATGGGAGACATATATCTTCTTCTATCTATATTTATATATACTATAAAAGAAAGTATTTGTTTGTTTGTTTGTTTGTCTGCACGTGCTAATCTCCTGAACGGTGAAAGATAGGAGGAAACCTCTAAAACAAAAAAGGTCGGGACGGGCCCCGGGAAGGTTATAGGCTAGGTGGCGAGGCCGGTCGAGGCTGCCTCGGTCGGGCTGGGCCCATTTCGCAATTAAAAGCTGAGCTGAATTATAGTAGTCAATCTCTACGGCCACGAGTAAAAGCTGAATTATACTATATAGTAGTCAATTCATTCAAAAAGAACCAAAAATGTCGGGACGGGCCTCGGGAAGGTTATAGGCTAGGTGGCGAGGCCGGTCGAGGCCACCTCGGTCGGGCTGGGCCCATTTCGCAATTAAAAGCTGAGCTGAATTATAGTAATCAATCTTCTACGGCCGCGGGTAAAAGCTGAATTATAGTAGTCAATTCATTCAAAAAGAACCAAAAATGTCGGGACGGGCCTCGAGAAGGTTATAGGCTAGGTGGCGAGGCCGGTCGAGGCCGCCTCGGTCGGGCTGGACCCATTTCGCAATTAAAAGCTGAGCTGAGTTATAGTAGTCAATCTTCTATGGCCGCGAGTAAAAGCTGAATTATAGTAGTAAATTCATTCAAAAAGAACCCGGGCAACGCCGGGTGCATTCGGCTAGTTAACCATAATAGCTACGAAAAGAGACATTTCAGTGCTATCAAGGGCTTAAAAAAAAAGCATTAAAAACGTTGAAGCAAGTTGGCCAATATTACGCACCATTTTAAAAGAAAACGATAAAAACATCCTTGGGTCAAACATGAAAGAGACAAATTATGATATTTTCTGCAAGAGGAGATAAATGCGATCTTAGATGTTAACTTTCATCTTTCTGAGAGTTTAAATAAAGAAGTTTGACTTCCAAGTATTATGTCTGAAACAAATTCAGTAAACCTTGCAGGATCAGCAACTCTGGATTGCCAGGAGCAAATTTGACAAAATATTGTTTTTCAAGATGAATTCTTCTTTCAAAATACATTTTTTCAAAAGACATTTTTGGGTTACTTTCTGTCAAGGAAAGCAATTCTGATTATATTTAGATAACTTGGTAGCTTATTTAATCCGCAAATTATGTTTAAAATCGTAAATTTTACTCCTTATTTGTGCTCTAATTCATTTATTTTTGTCGTAAAGGAACTTTCGACCACTTTCCTTTCTGGACCCATATCAATCCCCTTCACAATAGCTAGCTATCATGCACCTTTGCATATTACAAAAATTACAAAAAAAATGCACAGCTGGTCTGCAATTATTTTTTGGGAGCTCAGTTGTGTCGATTTTAGTTGTGTCGATAGTCGATTTTAAACCTCATATTGATCCTGCATAGTATGGAAACATGAAAGGAAGCTCTATCAACCACTATTTAGTCCACATTGGATTTTATACATCAAAATCTTGACCAACGAGGTTATTATGCAAAGATCTGCAACTGTCGACTTTACCAAGGCCTTCAACCTCGTCAACCACTCCAAGGTCATCGGAAAGCTCATTCAGATTGGGGTTGATGCTGTCATCTACCTACAGTGTGCATTTTCCGTTCCGATCGTTTCCAAGTGGTTCGTTATCAAGGGCAAACATTGAACCCCTTGTGTCTCTCTTGCGGAGTTCCACAAGGGACAAAACTAGGACCAATTTTGTTCCTTGTTCTGGTGAATGATGGGGCTGTAACAACAGGATACCGTTGGAAATATGTGGACGACTTTGAACATGGTCATAGTGGTGAACATAACTCAACAAAGTTCGAGGCAAGCCCACGTTGATGCACTTTAGTCCAGTCAAAGTAGTGGCTTGACCCACCACTAATTGGAGCAAAAAAAAAATCACTGCAGTGCATTTCACAAATATACCCTAAACACCATACTAAAAGTATAGCAAAATATATTTGGTGGAAAGGTGTCAAATTTGCATAATATGCAAATTAGCTGCTGCTTTGAGGAAAAAATTTCATTTTCCACAGTAACTGTATCTAAGTGTCCAATCATGAGAAATTAAGTGTCCAAACCCATGTTTTCAGGGTCATTGAATATGACGAGCACATTTCTGGTTCAATTATATGTATTGAATAATGTGAAATATGCAAATCAGGGCTATGCCGCCATTTTGAAAAAATGATTTTCCGCAATAACTCTGTATCCAAGTATTCAATCATGACAAATAAAGTAGGTGGACCCATATTTTCTGCTTTAATGGATATGATTAGCACACTTCTAAATTAATTATATACATACAATTATGTGAAATATGCAAATTAGATGCCACCGTTATTCAAAAAAACAATTCTGCCAGAACTCTCTATCTCTTGACCCAATTTTGACAAGTGAAATGTGTATACCCGTATTTTCATGATAAGGTAACATGATAAGTACATTTCTGGATGAATTACCAGTTGTTGGATGTCACTCGTCATATAGCTCCAGTCTTGACAAGTTAGCACAACTCAAACCTTTACACTCTCCACACATCCATGAGCAGTCAAGGCCATGCTTCTTGCATGTACATTTAGTGGTGCTGCACCCCGCATTGCAGTTACATCGGAAGATCTCAGTAAGTTTCGGTGGCGCTGGTGACAGATGAGTTTGCACTGGGAGTAACTGACCCTCGCTGATCTTCCATCCCCATTCATCTGATTTCAGTTGTCCAACATTTCCTTTCCACTCCTGAATTTGGAAGTACACTCTCAGACTGTGATACCTTGCAGCCGCAGATGTTGGTGGCAAGTTCTGGGCCTCAACATATTTGGTACTTTTCGCAACCTTCTCACAGAAACACTTGGATCGTAGGGCATCAATACTTTAATCTTGATTTCCATTGTACATGCATACAAGGACCCCTTCTCCCCTGCTGCAACTATATCATCCTTTGGTGCATCTCCTTCCTGGATGAACAGGTTGGCATGTTTCATGAATTGGACGTTGTTTTGGATGTGCTTCAGGGCAACAGCTTTGCCAAATTCATTGAATTGTATGCATATAATTGACCCAGAAATAAACTTTTCATAGTCATCAACCATGAAAACATGGGTCTAAACACTTCATTTGCTATGATTGGATGCTTAGCTGCAAAGTTAGTGGAAATTCTGTATTTTTTTCAATGGCAGCAGCTAATTTGCATATTATACAAATTTGATGCCTTTCCACCAAATATATTTTGGTATACTTTTAGTATGGTGATAATGGGGACATTTCAGAAATGCATAGCAGTGAAAAAGATTCTGTTGAAATTAGTGGTGGGTTGAGCCATAAAATTTGTTAGATTGACTGGACTACTTGGTTATTGGTGTTGTCTTAATGTTAGGCCAAAGCCGGAGAAATGTAAGATCATGCAATATCCTTTCTTCAGAATGGCCCACCGCAAATAATGTCATTGATAACATCCCTCTGCAAAGAGTTCAATCATCCACTCTTTTTGGTGTTATAATCCAATCTTATCTGAAGTGGAAGAGTCAGGTCAAGCAGATGGTATCTCCTGCTACACGAGGACTCTACGTTCTTTGAAGAAATTTGGTGCGAGTGCCTCTGATCTTGTTGACATATATAAAGTGTACATCTGCCCTTTGCTGGAGTTTGGTGGGTCCATGTGGGGTTCTGACATCATCACAAGGGCTCAGAATGATGACATTGAACGACTAGAAGTGTGCACTCAGTTTTATTTCGTACACCCATCTATCCAGTCCTATGTGCAATAACTTAGCCATTTTGATATACAATTGTTGAGTGAACGCAGGAGTGAGCTTCCCTTGCATTTTGGACTTGGTCTACTAAAGTCTGATCGTCAGCGTGACATTCTTCTTTCTACACGAAAATCAGTGTATTGATATAATATTCAACTAAAAAATGCTCAAATTATTGACCAACCTCAGTGTAAGACTCAAACGTACAAAAAGTCGACAATTCCTTTTTTGACAAAATGCTTAATTGTTATGTAGGTTTATATATCAATTACATGCATAATATTTGTTTGAATTGTTTTCTTTAAGCCTGTGATTTTGGTCTTGCTTTTACATTTGTTTAAACATGATTGTTTTTTCTTCTTTTTTTATCCCATCTGAGTTGTATATTGAGTGTATATGTTATTAATGTTTGTGTAATATTGTAATTATTATTTTGTTTGTCTTGTTTATAATAATTGGAACCTGGTGTTGGCTTAGCGGTTAGGGTGCCAGCTTGGGATCCGAGGATCCTGGGTTCGCATCCGGTCATCGCTGAATTAACACCAGGGTGGTCGACTCAGCCTGTCATCCTTCCAAGATCAGCAAATTGAGTACCAGTTCACTGGTAATTCCCTGTGTGTTGCAAGAGGTGACTAACAGGATTGGCGACAGGAAGGGCATCTGGCTGTAAAACATTGCTTCAAAAAGGGGACCAAGGTGCCCAAAAAAGGCCAACCCCTGCTCTGCGGGGAAAATGGCCTCTAAAGGAGGTTCTTCTTGTTCATAATAATTATATTGTAATTTTCCTTGCTATTCTGATGTCAACCTTGTATCAATCAGTCTTCTGACTGTCTTTACCAAGTATGCTTTTATTAATAAACCAAAATCATTGATTGATACGATTTGTTTTGACATCGCACCTAAATTAACTACACCTAAAATTGCCTAAACCTAAAATTGCCCCCTCCCCCACCCCACCCCCCTCCCATATACAGCAATGATCGAAAATCAAATTAATATTAAACTAGAACGGCACTATGTAGAGAGCATACCTCCGCCAGGTGGACAGTTTATGTTTTGTATCCCAGAGTGAACCAGAAAATCACAATACAAAATCACATTTAATCAAAAATTCATCCGTCCACAACTTTTTGAGATATCCTGCTACATGTCATTTTTGGCCCTATCTCCAAATGGTGAAGAATCACTTTAAAATTCCACTAGCCGGATCCGGATTTTCAACAAAATGAATACATTCTTCCTTGTCACACACACAACCTGTCCACCAAGTTTCGTTCAAATCCGTCCATAACTTTTTGAGATATCCTGCTATATGTTGGTTTTAGCATGATCGCTCATTGGTGAAGAATCACTTTTAAAATTATAGTAGCCAGATCTGAATCCGGATCTTCACCAAAATGTAATCATTTCGTCCTTGTCACATATGCTACCTCTCTGCCAAATTTCGTCCGAATCTGTTTACAACTTTTTGAGATATCTTGTTCACAAACAAACAAACAACCAAAGACAGACAGACAGGGGTGAAAACATAACCTCCATCCACCTTTGGTGGTGAAGGTAAACATACATTTTTGGGTTACTTCAAAACTTTATCAAACTTTTTATAAACCCTAACCCTAACACCTTGGCCCTGCAAAAACGAACCCTATATCTAATGTGGAATAAAGAAAATATCATGTATAAAATTGAGAAAAATCGAACCAGCTGAATATAAATTCATATCTCCACCTGTCAATGTTTTTTCTGTTTAAATGTTAATGTCACATCGATCAGATATAAATATACCATTTCTTTTGTTAGGTTCTACTTACAATTATAACATTATATATTGATGCTTTTCATGGAGGTAAATGTAGTTTGAGAATCAGAAAAATCGTATCGAATTTTTTTGGAAGAGGGAAGAGAACATAAGGGGAGGGGAGTGGGTGCTTTTGGATACAAATACCTAGGATCAGGGAAGAGCATGATGACAGAGAGGTATTTATAGAGGACATTTTAAAGAAAGCTGTTACATGTGACGTCATTAAAATATTTGCGCTTACAACAGCAATTGAAACCAAGTTGCCAAGCATGGAGCACAACTATTCCGACGTTAGCAAAAAGAGTGAGAGAACGGTGAACCTGTTTTTTATTGAATTCCACAGAAAACAAATGTGCTTTAAAGTAAAGCATTACCATCATCCTGCTGTCAAACTAGCCTTTGCTTCAACTTTACCATAATTTTGTGTGGACTTTAAAGATCTGCAATATGGTATGATATGGCTGGAAAAACGCAAACAATTTGCCAGTCAAATGCAGCTGTTAGGTCATCTTAAAGATGAAGCAGATGGCCAAACAACAAAGACAAGTACATGATTGCAATGGCTCTTGCATGCAGCATTGTACTGCATTGCAAGGCATGTAGCATGCTGCAGACCAATTTCCCTTTGCACACTCACTAAATCAGTGGTCCAGTGCTACGCTAGGGAAAACACCTGAGTTTGAATCCCGACGAGTCAGGATCTTTTCCCCCCAACATACTCGGTTGCGTAATGGTGAGAGCATCTTTTTTTAACATTAAAGGCTTCAGTCACAGACTGTATCATCCTCATTGAGGCCAGGTCTTAAATGAAACAAAAAACTAACTGAAGAAATATAGAAGTGAAGATAAGGAAAAATATTGCATGCATTCTTGAGAAACTGGAAAACCTGCCTCTTGAAAATGGGTAGGTTGTAACTGTTAGGAAAGACATGAGAAGCTAAATAATTCCAGAGCGTAGCAGTGAATGGAAAGAAACAAACATCATAATGTCACATTGACCGACTTGACGACTGACTCCTGACTCCTGCTCCTGACTGAGCATGCAATTTTCCCACACATATGATTGCCACTCTCTTTCCGTCAATGCTTCCGGGGCACTCGCTGCCAACCATAGCAGCACCAACGGCCTGAACATGAGAGGTCTCCCTCCAATTGGGGGACAAATCCATGTCCTCTATTATAAACACCACTGGGGCGTTGTGAAGCAATTAGATCAATGAAGCGGATTTAAACAATTAAATTCATATATGTGGGAAAATATTCCCAGACCAGGAATCAAACCAAGGTCCTCTGGAAAACCTTGAAATTGAATGCTCAGTCAGGGTCGCCCAGATAGCAGAGCACTGCTACGGTTTTCCAGAGGACCTGGGTTCGATTCCTGGTCTGTAGGGGTAGGGAAGAAATACCATAGTGGAGGTAGGATAGTTTCGGTTTTAGCATGGACCATAGACGCGAAGAAGAAGAATCTCGATGTAATAAGAGTAGTAAGAGTATTTGCATGTCGCCATAAGGGGCGTGGTTTTGTGTTAACTAGATAGGGCTTAATGATAATTCCCTGTATGTAATCGCCTCCTGTGATTTTTCCCAAATGATTTTACATTCACTCGGCCAGCCATGAAATCAGCTCCATTAACTCACAACAACTGATATGTTGCCAACGTCATACGAACATTCTCGAGAGACCATGCCCCGAGCGTCGTCATTGTTCGAGGAGCCATGGAATGATCTAATAGCGCTCGGCGATAGGTCAGGGGGTGACGTCAGAGGTCAAGCATTAGTCAGAGAAGAAGCTTGGAGAGGCTTTAAGTAAGAGGAAGAAGAAGCTCGCTCGCTCTCTCTCTCTCTCTCTCTCTCTCGTGAGGCGAACGGCTACGTTTTCGTGCCCGGGTGTGCTGTGGAGTGAATTTCAGAGCCTTTGTGGACCTTTGGTGCTATCAAGGAAGAGATGGTTGCGGCCGCCGAAGAGGAGCAATAAAGCGACGGTTCGGGGAGCTCGTAGCGTCTTGGGCGGAGTGGAGAGCGAAAGGAGACCGCATGCAGGGATTGCCACACGTTCGTGGCGCGGCGAAAGAGCGACTCGGCGCCATCGTGATCCCGTTGATGCTCGGACCATTCGCTGACCAAAGGGACCCGCTCAACGACCACCAGGCGCCCAAACATCCTCAAAGCTGAATGCCGGCCGATTATAAGCACATTTTATATTCTTTATCTTTCCCTGTGTATGCATTTGAGTCTGTGCAGAGGATCCTCACCGTAGAGAATTATAGTTTTACCCCAGCCTTCATTTCAATTGGTTTACAATCATTTTCATTAAACCCATTATTTGTTGCATTTCCTTCGTCTTGTCGTCTCTGCGTTTGTGGGGATTGGATAACCCACGTGTGTGGCTCGTCCCAGGTAAGGACCTCGTGACTTTCGGTCCCACGCGCGCCATAAAAA
Organism: Myxine glutinosa; assembly: GCF_964187855.1. NCBI lineage: Eukaryota > Metazoa > Chordata > Myxini > Myxiniformes > Myxinidae > Myxine > Myxine glutinosa. The sequence goes on from NC_136271.1 coordinate 32,478,986, forward strand.
ATACCGCCAAGTTTTGAACTGCTGCCGCGGAGTTAACTGTTCGGCTATCCGTCCAAGGTTGGTTTTCATCGGCCACGGACATGACAATATATATAAATATATACATTTTTAATATATATATATATATGTGTGTATCTATGTGTATATATATATATATATATATATATATATATATATATATATATATACACATATACAGTGCCTATAGAAAGTCTAAATCCCCTTTCAAATTTCACCTTTTGTTGCCTTATAGCCTTGAATTAAATCGCATTGAACCAGATTTTTTTTTCCATTTTTATTTACACATCGTAACCCACAACCTCCAAGTGAAAAACAAATTTCACAAATTTCAGAAAATTAATAGAAATACAAAACTAGATTATCTTGGTTGGATAAGTGTCCAACCCCTCCCCCCCCCCTCCCCCCCCCCCCCCCTTTGACAGCAATTGCAGCTGTGAGTACGTTAGGATAGGTCTCCACCAACTTTGCACACCTTAATTGGGCAACATTTCCCCATTCTTCTGTACAAAACTGTTCAAGCTCAGTCAAATTGTGTTGGGAGCATTGATGGACAGCAATCTTCAAGTCATGCCATAGATTTTTGATTGGATTTCAGTCGGGGCTCTGACTAGGCCACTCAAGGACATTTATATTTTTGTTCCTTAGCCACTCCAGTGTAACTTTGGCTGTGTGCTTTGGGTCGTTGTCATGCTGAAAGGTGAACTTCCGTCCCAATTTCAGCTTTCTTCCATCGGGCAGCTGGTTTTCCTTAAGGATTTTTCTGTATTTGGCTCCACCCATTTTCCCTTCTATCCTGACAAGTGCCCCAGTCCCTGCGGATGAGAAACATCCCCATAACATGATGCTGCCATCACCATGCTTCACAGAAGGGATGGTGTTCTTTGGGTGATGTGCTATGGTGGGTTTGTGCCAAATGTAACGTTTTGCATTTAGGCCAAAATGTTACATCTCGATTTCATCAGACCATATTTAGCCACATGGCTTCAGAATCTCCGAAGTGGTTTTTGCATACCTCAACATGGGCTTTTTTGAGTAATGGCTTCATTCTTGCCACCCTACTGCACAGGCCAGACTTGTGGAATTCTTGGGATATTGTGGTCACATGTGCACAGTGACCAATCTTTGCAATCAAGGACTGTAGCTCTTTCAAAGTTGTCATTGGCCTCTTAGTGGCCTCTCTGATCAGTCTCCTCCTTGCTTGGTCATCCAGTTTGGAGGGATGGCCTGATCTAGGCAGAGTCATGGTAGTACCATACATACGTCTTCTACTTCTTAATGATTGTCTTGACTGCGCTCCAAGGGACATTTCAAGGCCTTTGAAAAATGTTTATACCCATCCCCAGATCTGTGCCTTTCCACAAATTTATTCCGGAGATCTTTTGAAAGTTCCTTGGTGCTCATAGTTGAGCATTTGCTGTGAAATGTACTACCCAGCAGAGGAAACCTACAAGAACAAATGATTTTATTCTGGAAAAAAAACAAAAAAAAACGGAATATATAAAACCTACAGGATTTATTCTGAATGTAACAGTGGCGGCCAATCAACCTGCTGTGTGATTCTGAAGGTAATTGCATACACCTCAGCTAAATTTACAATTGCTATTATAAGGAGGGTGGGTGGAAGGGGCATGGACACATATCCAACCAAGATATTCTCGCTTTGTATTTTTATTTACTTTTCTGAAAGTTATTGAATATGTTTTTCCACTCGAAATTTGCATGTTTGTATATATATGTATATATATATACATATATATATATGTATATATATACATATATATATATATGTGTATATACATATATATACATATATATATGTATATATATGTATATATATATACATATATATACAAACATGCAAATTTCGAGTGGAAAAACATATTCAATAACTTGCAGAAAAGTAAATAAAAATACAAAGCGAGAATATCTTGGTTGGATGTGTCCATGCCCCTATATGTGTATGTGTGTGTGTATATATATATATATATATATATATATATATATATATATATATATATAAATATATATATATATATATATATATATATATATATAGACTTGGCATTTAATATGGAATATATATATTTTTTCTTGACTTGGGTTTACTTTCTTAACTCAGTATATCAATCTAGTGAGTTTCTTTTACACTTCGGTGATTTATTTGTTAAAAGAACCATGTCACTGATTGTCTGTCGCAGCAAGAAGTCAACAACAGGATTATATCACAGGTGGCGTGGCAAAATGTACGGACAGGTGCATTTGATGATTGGCTTCACAGTCGGGTATACAAGGGCTGTTGCGTTCTGTATTAGTGGAAAACAACTGCTGCACGTCTACAAAGGTTATTGCCGCTTCCTCTGGAGATGGTCCGTCAACTCGACATTGCTGTTTGTCATGGAGTGGTGGCTTTACGAAATTACGGCATGAAACAGCGTGCTATTGCTCGGCAGTATGACATCACTCAAGGTCAGGTGTCAAAGATCCTGAAACGAAATGCTCAGAGAGGTGTCCCTACTCCAATACCGAGGCCAGGACGTCCCCGCAGAACCACAAGGAGGGATGATCGCCAGATGCACCGGTTAGTCCGCAATAGCCGTACCAAGTCAGCTAATCGGCTTAGGGCTGAGTGGCAGCAACTGACAAATGTGCCTGTATCCAGAAGGCTAGTCAACCAACGACTGGTTCAAGCAGGCTATCGTGCCAGGTGTCCCTGAGTCCCTGAGACTGAGCCTGAGACGTGTCCCTGAGAAAGCCACGCCTGACCAGACAACACCGCCAGCGCCAATTGCAGTGGGCCAGAGAGCACCGTCAATGGCAGCCAGGACACTGGAATCACGTGATCTTCAGTGACAAGTCTAGATTTCTGGTCTATCCGTATCGTCATGATGGCCGCGTCCGAGTGCGCAGACAAGTGCATGAAGCCTACAACTAAGATTGTATAGTGCCAAGAGTCCAAGCTGGAGGTGGTGGGGTGACCGTTTGGGCTGCTTTTCATGCAGGGAGCAAAACTGACCTGGTTGTTCTGAATGGAAACCTGAACCAGTTCAAGTACAGGGCCATTCTGGAAGAAACATTGCTTCCATTTGCTCGTGCAGCCTTTCGAGGAAACTTTGTCTTCCAAGATGACAATGCACGGCCTAATCATGCTCGCATGAGCCAACACTTCCTTGCTGACCGTGGTGTAGAGCATATGGAGTGGCCTGCCTGTCCCCGGATATGAATCCGATAGAGAACTTGTGGGCAGAATTAACGCGTCAAATCGACCACTTGGACCAGCAGCCGACCTCTGTGCATGAATTGCAGCAGGCTATTGTCACTGTATTGCAAGCGATTCCTGTCCAAACCTTGGCAAATCTCGTGAACAGCATGCCTCAACGTGTACGTGCTCTCCTGAATGCTCGTGGGGGTTACACGAAGTACTGAACTGTAATTTTACTGTCCGTAATCCCAATCGTAATTTAACTTTTGTTTTTGTTAAAAAAAATTTTGGCTAATGTGCAAAATAAAGAGATACTTCTGGAAAACGTACAGAAGTTTAACACAGTACTGTCCATGAATTGAGTTCGATATCAGTTTACATCACTTTCAAGGATCAATTTATTTGTTTTGAAATGTCAAATGTGGTTTTTGTTTCTTTTAAAGGTCACATTAACAAAATCTCGAATAATTTCAACATAATTCCAATGAACTTTTGGTTCTAAGACATCTTGAAAAGTAAGTTCACCCCCACAAAAAAAATGTTCCATATTAAATGCCAAGTCTGTATATATATATATATATATATATATATACACACAGTCACATGAAAAAGTAAGTACACCCCATGTAAAGTTTTGACTTTTTCAACATATTTCAACATACAGCTATTTGATCTTCATTTCAACAATATTGATAGATAAAGGTGATATAATATAACTAATATCATGAAACATTTACATTTTGTAGTCCATTGTATAATTTAAATAAGCATAAATGCAAATTTTGCATGTGGAAAAAGTAAGTACACCCTTGGCTCTAATAGGTGGTAATGCCCCCTTTGGCAGAAACAACCTCAAGTACGCGTTTCTTATAACTGTCTACCAGTCTCTGACATCGATTGGGAGAAATTTTTGCACACTCCTCCATGCAGAATTCTTTCAGCTGTGCGATGTTTGAGGGGTTTCTTGCATGCACAGCTCGTTTCAAATCCCCCCCACAGCATCTCGATGCGATTTCGATCCGGGCTTTGACTTGGCCATTCCAGAACCCTCCATTTCTTTCTTTTCAGCCATTCCTTGGTGGATTTACTGGTATGTTTAGGGTCATTGTCATGTTGCAAGGTCCACCTTCGGTTGAGCTTCAACTTTCCGACAGATGGCCTCACATTATCCTCAAGCACCCTCTGGTACAATGAAGAATTCATAGTGGATTCTATGATGGTGAACTGCCCAGGCCCTGATGCAGCAAAGCTGCCCCAAACCATAATATTTCCACCACCATGCTTTACAGTTGGTATCAGGTTCTTGTGGTCAAATGCTGTCTTTGGTTTTCGCCAAACATGTCTTCTGGTACTGTGGCCAAATAGCTCCACCGTTGACTCATCTGTCCAGAGCACATTGTTCCAGAAGTGCTGGTCTTTGCCTAGGTGTTCATTGGCATACTTTAGTCTTGCCCTGATGTTCTTTCTGGACAGCAAAGGTTTCCTCCTGGCACACCTCCCATGTCGATCAAATTTGTGCAGCCTCTTTCTAATTGTAGACTCGTACACTTTGACATCAACAGTGGCAAAAGCTACCTGTAGGTCCCGTGATGACATTCTGGGGTTCTTAGAGACTTATTTCAGCATCTTGCGGTCTGCTGTCGGGCTAAACTTGCTGGGGCGGCCTGGCCTGAACAAGTTGGCAGTTGTTTGGAATCTTCTCCACTTGTAGATGATCTTCCGGACAGTCGAATGATTGATTTCAAATTATTTGGAGATCTTTTTAAATCCCTTCCCAGACTCATAGGCATCTATAACCTTTCTGAAGGCCTCAGAGAGCTCTTTTGATATAGGCATGGTGACGCCGCACACTTCAACAACAAAGAGCAAACCAAACTAAATGTCTGACGTTTAAATAAGACAGGTTCCTCCAAGATCCTCTCTAACGATGTTCAAATCATTTGCACCTGAGCTGGTGCACCTGATTCTAATTTTAGGTATTTGAAGTAGTGATAAATGTAGGGGTGTACTTACTTTTTCCACATGTGAAATTTGCATTTATGTTTATTTAAATTATACAATGGACTACAAAATGTAAAAGTTTCATGATATTTGTTATATTATATCACCTTTATCTATCAATATTGTTGAAAGGAAGATCAAATAGCTGTATGTTGAAATAGTCAAAATTTTACATGGGGTGTACTTACTTTTTCACGTCACTATATATATATATATATATATATATATATATATATATATATATATATATATATATATATATATATATATATATATACAGTGGTACCTCGGCTTACGAGTTTAATCCGTTCCGTGACGGAGCTCGTAAGCCAAATCGCTCGTAAGTCAAAGCAAATTTTCCCATTCAAATGCATTGAAATGCTATTAATCCGTTCCAGCCTCAAAAAAAAAACACCAATTTTTTTTGTTAGGTGCTTTTAAATAACAAAAATGTACTTTATAAATAACAAATAATGTATAAACAAGCACGACCTCGTATATACTGTACATAATACAAGAGAATGTAAAGAAATAAACTGGTTTTATTAAGCAGAGGAGAAGAGCATGCCAGGTGAGGTGTGCGTGTTGTCGACTTGGCGAGGCAGTACGATCGTACTCCTTCTACGATATGTACGATTTTGAAGCAGAAGGAGTCCATAAAGGCTATAACGCCAGCCAAGGGCGTTACGATTATTTCAAAGCTCCGGACCTCTATCCATGAAGATATGGAGAAGTTGTTGTTTGTGTGGTTGAAGGAGAAGCAGCTCGCAGGAGATACCGTGACCGAGAGCATCATGTGTTTGAAAAGATTGAAACTCGGATATCGAGCACGGACCACGAGGTGTTTTTTCTTTTTTCTTAATCTCGGTTTCAGTGAACTTTTGCTCTGTGCTCACGTGTACTGTACCTGTACCTGTAATGGTACGTCAGAGGATGGCACCTGTTGTCATCATATTAAGTGCAAGATGTTCTGCATCGTAAGTTGGTACACCGTGGTCTTTCGGCGGTGTTTAAGCCGGCCGTCTTGGCTTCTGTCACCATTGGCATTGAGTCTTTCGATGTAGGTAGGTCGTTGTGTGCCGGTGCCTTGGCCGAATTCCTTCATTGCTGCATTGTTAGCTCACCTGGTTTTTTATACCACATCTTTGGTTATCGGACCAGCGAATGACGTCATCTCCAAAGTATGGCTTATTCTCACTTGTCTTGGACGATCTTCTACTTCTAGCCTTCCACCGTGCATTTGGTGTCCACTGTACTTACTGTACAGTGCCTGGTAAAATTGATGTAATGGGTTTTTGACCGTCAACGCCATGAACCGTCATGAACCGTCATGAACCGTCAACGCCATGAACCGCTAACACTCAAAAGCCCATTTATCGCGCCTTATAAAGCAAAACGCAAACCGAAAGCCATGCCTCTCAAGCGAGGCGTGCTTCCGTGGTCACGTGATCCACAGGTGTAGCTCATTATACCCGCACGCGCGACACGCTTTGGCGGTCACGTGACCAGCCACTCTGGAGGCGGGGATCCCCGCCGATGACGTCACCGGCTGGAGCAAGGAGATTCCTCGCTCATGTATTTCGACGATTGCGTGTTTTATATCCAAGCAGAGATGCTTTCACGGCAAGATAACCACGTGACCGGAACCGGAAGCCACAACCGGAAAATTCAAAAAAATAAATTTTTTGAGCTCGTACATCGGATCTCGGCTCGTATCCCAAAGCAACAAACCGCCCGAGCGACGGCTCGTATCCCGAAAAACTCGTACGTTGGGGCACTCGTAAGCCGAGGTACCACTGTATAACATATATATATATATATATATATATAACATATATATATATATAACATATATATATATATAACATATATATATATATAACATATATATATATATATACACACACACACACACATATGCATGGGATTTTGAACGCACCAGTAAACCACCAGGAAGGAAGGGGCTGAGAGGTCACCTCATCTGCCCGTAATTTGCGTGCGGTTTGGTGGTTTGAGAACCACACGGCTGTAGAGAATCTGCAAACGGGAGTAAGCCGAGCGGAGCTTTTCGGCGGCTCTCTTTTAACTGGTGCCTTAAATGCACCCAGGTTTATCGTGCCAAATAATTAATGCATTTTGGAGTCACCCCCACCCCACCGCCCCCCAAATGGCCAAAAAACAGGTCATCATTAACAATGTTTATTGTCAAGAAGAAACAGGGTGGGGCAGAAAAAAATAAAAAATAAAAAGATTACATGGCCACAAGCGGCGAAACAAACTAACTCTTCCACGAGCCTTAACTTTGTATACAAAACAAATGAACAAAATGAATGTTAAAGCAATTATCTCATTGCACCCCAATATCGACTTAATTAGTTACCCATATCACATTCAAATGGGGAAACACGCAGCGCACCAGGAGGTCGATGAAATAGATTGGAAAGATTGGTGGAAACTGTCCACACGCAACTGTGCGGAACCATGAAGATGTGTAAGGTCACAAAGCAAATGCGACCCCACAAAAGTGATATTCTCCAAATCGTGACATTATCCACACCAGAACACTATATTATTCACACCACAGCCACTACGGAATATTCACATAGCGCAGGATCTCTACACACCCGGTGTTCTCCACTGCACCATCTCCACAGCCACTGCGGGATATTCTCCCAGCACCAGATCTACACACAGCAGTGTTCTCTACCACGCGATCTCCACACAGTAGCACTGCGTCATCTCTGGCGCTCTTTCTTCTTCCGACGACTTACAAGGTCCCCACACTTGCGCCGATTGGCTGGGGAGACGAGTAATTTTCCGATCACGCACCGGGCTTGCTACTGGTGCGTGATGGAGGGCCTTATCTGATCATGCCGCAACCCTTCGTACAGTTTTGCCCATGCTGTGAGGAGAATGAAAAAAATAACAGAGATTGTGCACAGGAAACATTGCAGAGTGTAGGAAAGTCGTAAACAAAAACGCAAAAGTTAGAGCTTACTTCAAGCTTAAAGTGTCAACATATGCTGTGGAACACGATCAGAATAGCATGGCATTTGTTTACACTTGACTATGGGCTTTGTGTTTTATCTTCTTATAGTCCGGCCCCTGCTAGGCTCAACCTCGTTTTGGCATCTTAGGTTTTTTTTATTTTGGTGGATTTTGTTTTCCAAGACCACCAATTTGAAAAATAATTTTACTGGACTTCTGTCAGCATTGGGCAATTTGAGATAATTACCATAAAAAATGCTCACCAAAGTACCAAATTTCTTCTTGAACAAATATCCAAATAGTCTAAATATTGTCAGGCTGCTAAATATAGTATATTTCACTCAGGTCTTCACTATAGACAAGTTTAGGTCGCATAATTGATGCATTGTTTGAACCATGTGGCTAATTTGCATGAATTAAAATTTACAGCATGACTAATTTACAGCGATTTCATAGGTGGAAGATGGTCTACTGCAGATCGTGGTAGACAATTATGATGTAGATATAGCATCTCGGAATGGTAAATTGTCCTAAAAGACTGACCTGTTACCAGTGTTAACAGTGGTGTCTTGGGAAGCAAAATCCACTAAATAAAACCTCAAAGACCAAAAAAGGTTATGACCTGAAAACATGGTTTGGCTAAAAACATTAGTTTATCTAAAACATAAACAAAACAAACATTAGATTGTCTGATTTGGTTAAGATAAAAATCACGTCTGAAAAAAAAAAATCTCATCAAATAGAATACAAATTATCTTTTTGAAATAAATAATTTGCACTGTGTTGCCGTTCATTACCACTGCCACCGAAGGTAAACGGGCATTATGTTTTCATCCGTTTGTCTATGTGTGTGAGCAGGATATCCCAAAAAGTTATGTACAGATTCGGATTAAACTTGGTGGACAGTTTGGGTATGTGCCAAGGACAAATTGAATATATTTTGTTAAAGAACTGGATAATAAAATTTTAGAAGTGATTCTTCAAAATCGAGCGATAGGGCCAAAAACAGTACATATCATGACATTTCAAAACGTTGTGGACGAGTTATGACAAAACCTGGTGGATGAGTTGGGTAAGTGACAAGAACAAGTGGATTATATTTTGGTTAGGGTCTGGTTGCAGATCAGGCCTATCCATGGGATACAAAACGTAAACTATTCACCTTGGCGAAGGTATACGCTCTTCAGAGTGCCATTCTAGTTGTGGATGATAAAGGCCATAATCTATCCCTTCGAAAACGTTCATCACGCACTACCCATTTGCATTGAATTAATATAATTAATGTGAAGCATTAAATTGGTCATTCTCAACGAAAAACAACTTCCACACGGACGATACCATCTCAGGAACTTTTCCACAAGCCTGATGTCTAGATCTGTTTGAATTTCGCGCATATACCGAGGACTCTACTTCTGGAGTGATGCGGTCACCGCATCACATAATTGCATGCTCTCAGCCAATCAGCATAACGGATCGCCGTCCGGGTGTGAGGTGGTTATGGTTTAGCTTTCGATATCATTACCCTCGCCTGAGAGGGTATTGCATTTGAGACTGTTCGTCTGTTTGTTTCTCTGCACAGAATAAATATGATTTTCTCTGCAACCGTTGGTCCGATTGACAGGAAATTTTCACCATAGGTGCAACTACTCCACCTGCAGAATTTTTTAATGATAATTATGACGTCATCGGTCACGTGGTATGGGCGCCATCTTGGAAAAACCAAAAAACTTTGCACCTCTACATCTCCGAAAGCGCTGCATAGAAAAATGTGAGACATGGCTCATCTATCTATAATTCCAGTAATCTCTGTACGTTTGTACGTTTGTACGTCTGTACGTCTGTACGTCTGTACGTCTGTACGTTTGTCTGTGACCGCTGTTTCTCGACAACTACCGGTCCGATATACTTGAAACTTGCCAGGTATATTGCTGGGGACCCGAGGATGTGCCTTTTCAAGGTTTGAAATTAATCGGACAAGTACTTACCGAGCTATGGCGATTTAGCCGTTCGCCGTTCGCTTTGCCGTTGCGAATGGACCAAACCATTCATGTAAATAGAGGGGGGGGGGGTTCTGTGGTCGTTCGCTTTGGCTTTGCGAATGGACCAAACCATTCATGTAAATAGAGGGGGGGGTTCTGTGGTCGTTCGCTTTGGCTTTGCGAATGGACCAAACCATTCATGTAAATAGAGGGGGGGGGGTTCTGTGGTCGTTGCGAATGGACCAAACCATTGTTTTTTTTTTGCAGTTTTTTTTTTTTTTGCAGTTTTTTTTTTTTTGCAAGGAACGGGCACCCACGTACGGGCACGTCCTAGCTTATATATAGTACGGGCATGCCCTAGTTGTAAAGAACTCTCCATGGAGAATAAAATGTTAATGATGTCATTGGTGCCTCCATTATGACGTCATAATTCGACAAGTACAAAACTTCATCCGATCAAGATGAAATTTCTTGAGCATCATCTCGGGATAAATTTGTGGAGAAAAAAAATGATGTCATCGGTCGCGTGGTTCGGCCACCATATTTGTTTTAACACAAAAGCCTTAAAAAACACTGAAAGCACGTCCTAGCGAGGGTCTGCAATCACTGATTGCTCTTTCTAGTTTGTCAATGTTTTTCTGTTTTTCATTGAGTAAATGACTGAAAATTTGTGAAATGCGGTGTATTATTCACATGGAGGACTGGGCCAGGGGAGATGACAAACTGAAGGAATTTAACCAAAAAAGTTGGGATAGAGTGTGGAATTTTGCCCAAAAATGGATGGAAATTGTTGACTAGGGCCAACGATAATTCAAAGCGACAGTCGCACCAGTTCCAAGCATTAATGAAAGAAGGTAGGTTGGCTTATAAATTAATTACAATAAAGGTCACTCAATTCATCAACCAAAAACACGATTTTGATGAAACTTGGCCACAGGCTACATATCTGATGCCGAACGAAGGTGTCGTGAACTGCATCAAAATCTGCGCTCATTAAGGTTTTTGACCTCATACGAGGGTGGGGGCAGAGAGGTTTCACCCCCACTCCCCCAAAAAATAGGTATTTTCTCTTTTCTCCAAAGCTACACACGATTGTTGCGACAAAACTTGACAACAACCTTCATCACTCGTAATGTACCAATGTTGGCGGGTGTGGGTACCTCTCGCACCTGCCATGACACCTCAGCATAGGACTTCTGCGACTCATTGTGACTGACAACATCCTCAATTTCCCGACCTGGATCTCAGTCAATGGTACATCATCTCTTCTTGACTTGATTTCGACTAACTTCCCTGCAAATGTCTGCTGTTCTTCTTCTGCTCCAGTGGTTCATGGGATAAGATGCTTGTTAAAATGAACATCTCTCTGGCCATTCTCAGAGAGCCTCCTCAGCGTCGACGAGTTTGGCTTTTCACTCAGATCGACTGGCACGGTATTCAAGCAGCCATAAAACATCTGGACTGGTCTCCCATCTCTACTGCCTCTGACAGCAACTCAACCTGGGATTTTTTCCAAATAAATTTGCTCTCTCTCATGCACAGATGTATCCCATCTCGTCTTCAGTTGTCATACCCTTCCCCCTGTCCATGGTACACTGAATCTTGTGGTGAGGCAGTGCCCTGAAACAACTTGCCTTTGCCTCATGGAAGGCAAGTCCAACTGAAGGTAATTTCAGTTCCTTTCTAAAAGCTTGGAGTAAGTATATGTCTACCGTCAGGAGAGCCACGAAACTATATCTCTCTAATCTCAAGACTGAACTCTCAAACCTGTCTCCCTCCTCCAAATCCTGGTGGCGCCTGGTCAAATCTGTTCAAAAGAGATTTTTCCAACTACAGACAAATCAGCCTGCTCCCAATCTCCAGTAAGGTCATGGAATCTATCATCGCTTCTGATATTAAATCCTTCCTTTTCTCCAATGGCTTGATCTCGGATCATCAATTTGGATTCAGACCAGGCCACTCTACGCTGGACATGCTGCTTCTACTGTCTCAATAATGGATGGAGGTCCTCAACGCTAGCCAGGATATCAGAGCTGTCTCCCTCGACATATCACGTGCCTTCGACAAAATCTGGCACCATGCCCTGCTCTCCAAACTCTGCTCTTATGGTATCCAGGAAATCTCCACGCATGGCTTGCAGACTTCCTCTCCAGTCATAGTCAACATGTGGCCCTGAATGTAATTCTCTCATCTCCCCCTTCCTGTCCAGGCTGGAGTTCATCATGGCAGTGTTCTGGGCTGTGTGCTTTTTCTAATCTTCATCAATGATCTCTCCCACTCTGGAAAATCCTCTCCATCTCTTTGCTGATGACTCTACTCTCTGGCCGCTCCATATCTCAACCCTCAGAATGGCAGGCAGCAGCCTATTCACTCTCTGCCGACCTGGACAAAATCACAAACCAGTCAAACAAGTGGAACAGGTCTTTCAATCCTGGCAAATCCCCACACCCTCACTATGTCTCTCCGAAACGATAGTCTGGAAAACCCTCCCATCTACTTTCTCAACAATCCTCTTGAAGAAGTTCTGTCACTCAAGCTTTTGGGTCTCACTATCTGCCATGTTCTTTCCTGGGAAAACCACATTTCCAAGCTGGCCTCCAAAGCCAGTCGCCGACTGGCCATCCTCCGTCGTGCGAAATCCTTCCTTGGCACACCTCAACTCTTCACCACATACAAGGCTTTCATCCATAGCTCAATGGAATACTGCTCTCCCCTCTGGGCTGGTGCTCCTGCCTCACATCTAGCTCGGCTTCACGCTGATGAAACCAAAGCTTTCAGAATCATTGATATCTCCCGCGATTAAGCCGATTCTGGGGACCTTTCACTCGTTCACCACAGGCAGGTTGGTGGTCTTTCTGTCTTCTACTGACACCTCTCTGGCCTAGCTCCCCCAGCTCTCTCTGTACTCTGTCCCCCAAATATTCCTTCAGGACGCACAAGATCTCTTCTCATGAAACTGCCAAAATCAAGACTCTCTGCTTACCTTCACTCTTTCATTCCTCTTTTTTCCCCCCTCTGGAACAAACTCCCACACTCTCTTCAATCCCACTCCTCCCTCCTGGTCTTCAAAACAGCTGTTCACCACCATCTCTTATCTTCCCCTCTCGAAAACCTTGATCTTTTCTACCCCCGTCAATACATCCCAAATCCACCTTTTTTCAACTTCACCTCCAGACCCTGAAGAATTTGGGTACCACTTGAGATGTTGGCTTGAAAACTTGAAAATAATATAAAATATAAAATAAATAAATAATTTTTTTTTTAAATACCACTTCAAAACTTGGCTGAACAGTACAACCCTCATGCAGCCGATACTTTCTCCGATAGTGAAGAAGATGATTAGTATGAAATTTCTCACCAGATGGTGCAATTCATTACATTTGTATTTTCTCCGTACTAAAAGTGATACTTTTATAACAGTAATTACTTTTTATCAGACAGCAATAAATGTCTGTCATTGCAAAGATATGTTTCTTCAAGCAATTAAATGTCATGATGGGAGTTGGGTACCATTTATTCACATAGCTGGAGCTATTTGGACCCCAGAGAAAGGAAAAAAAGTTCCAATTTAACACCCTGAAGTTGCTTGTATGGATGACATTAACAGCGCCATCAGCACTCACTCTGATCCAGCAGCCATCACTGCGCATGAGACAAGGGCCGAAATTGAGCCTCCAGGGATAACAACGCTCATGTCGCACACCAATAGCAGCGGTCAGTTGCTTGTATGCATTTGTGTCTGCAATAGCGAGGCGATACAGCCACGGCATTCATCGCAGTCAGCTACATGCACCAACCCTGGGAGGCAACAATAAAAAAATATTTAAAAAAGATTTAAACAGAAAAAGTGACAAAATATTAACTGGTATCGAAAGAAAAACACAAAAGACCCAATAAATAAGTAGTAATTCAAGTAAAGGTCATGTTCAATTCATCACAAAAAACATACAGCAAAGATAAAAGTGTCTTCAGGTGAATTAACATTATTGTACACTAGCGGGCAATTCCACCCAGGTGGGAGCAACCCTTCTCGGTCCATGTTCAGTTGGCAATGTGCTGTGAAACATTGTAGGAAATGCAAATTATCATTTTTGTCATTTATGAAAATTTTTATTGATTACAACATATCAAATTCCGTAATTTTGAGGAGGTTCCATTAGGATTTGAGGAGGATTACAACATAGCATAATTTTGAGGAGGTTCCATTATATTATGAAGATCCGGCGGAAGAATAATAAACATAAGGGCAATATCCCTGGGCTAAGGTATTTTAAACTGTATCATGGAATTTTTAACTAATTTCAATGGTTGCTAGAGGACAGGGCAGCATGTACAATCATACGAACATAATCATAAGACTTTAAACAAACAAACAAAAAAAAATTGGGGGGGGGCAACCTCCCCCACCCCTCCATAGACTACCTTAGACCCCAATGTTTTTTTAATGCTGTGAACAAACTTTGGTACATCATGGGTGGTGAAGGTTGAGGTCATGTTTCATCATAATTATGTGTGGTTTCTGAGAAAAAGAAAAAAACACTTATTTTGGGGGGGTCAAACCTGGACCCACTTTGACCCCCCTCATTGACCCCTATAGACTTCGATTTACTCAGTGCCGTGAACAAACATTGGTACATCACAGATGATGAAGGTTGTGGTAAAGTTTCATTGGAATTGCATGTGTAGTTTCTGAGAAGAAAGCAAATACCTATTTTGGGGGGTAACCCCCCCACCCCATACACCCCCAAAGGGGCAGATTTTTAAAATGCCGTGAACAAACTTTGGCACACCACGGGTGGTGAAGGTTGTGGTAATGTTTCATTTAAATTTTAAATCGTGTGTGTACTTTCAGAGAAGAAAGCAAATATCTATTTTGGGGGGGTCAAACCTGGAGCCACTTTGACCTCCCCCGTTGATCCCTATAGACTTCGATTTTCTCATTACCGTGAACAAACATTGGTACATTACAGGTGATGAAGGTTGTGGTAAAGTTTCATCGAAATAGTGTTTGTAGTTTCAGAGGAAAAAGGATATTCCTATTTTGGGGGGTCAAACGTGCATCCGCTTTGACCCCCGGTAGATCACCTTAGAACCTGATTTTTTTTTATGCCATGAACAAACTTTAGTCACAACATAACAAATAATTTGTGTCAATGCCAAGTCATTGTGCCAATATCATTTGTGCCAAGTTTGGTGACAATCCCATCAGCGGTTTCGAATAAGTAGTTGCAAGTGTTTATGGACTGACGGATGGACGACGCGCCATCGCATAGGCTCCTCGGAATTTAGTTCCAGGTGAATGAATGAAATGAATGAATGAATGATCGTTTTAAGGCCATTTTTCCCCGCTAGAGCGGGGGTAGCCTTGCGGGCCCCATGACAATCATGGTTCCCTGTTTGAGGCAATGTTTTATGGCCGGATGCCCTTCCTGACGCCAACCCTTAGTCGCGTCTTACGATGCGCAGGGATACAGCCAAATTCGCAGGGATACATCGTCTTACGATGCGCAGGGATACAGCCTGCCAAATTTTTTCGGTTTTTCCAAAATGGTGCAAATACCACATGACCGATGATGTCATAAACAGCATAAAAAATTATACAGGTGTAACCGCTCCTATAGTGAAAATCGGACGAACGGTTGCAGTGAAAATGAATTTTAAAGGGTATAAACTTTAACAAAAAAACTTGTGGCGGAATAATAATAATAATACTAATCTGAACAGAAACGAGAAAGAGCAATCTGAGATTGCAGACCCTCGCCAGGGCGTATTTTTAGTGGTTTTTAAGGCTTTTGAATTAAAACAAATATGGCGACCGAACCAAGTGATCGATGACGTCATCAAAAAAATGTATATTTTTTTGGTATAAAGATCGAGGCTCATTTAAGAGGTAGCACATCGAACACATGAGCACGTAAAAAAGCAAAAAACAAACAGATTCATAAAACAATAAAGGGGGGGAGACAAGATGGGGAGAGAGAGGGAAGCACACAAGCACAACAGTAGAGCACAGGGATATCAGGAGATCTGTTCGAAGGGAGGGGGCTGGCAGGGGCAGATGGGGGAGGGAAGGGGTACATGGTACAAAGCAAATTGACACTACAAGGAATTTTAGGAATGAAGTCGGAGATTGAAAGATGTGGATTTGGGGTGTATTAATGGGGGTAGAAAAGGTCAAGGTTTTGGATGGGGGAAGATAAGAGATGGTGGTGAACAGCTGTTCACCACCATCTCTTATTAAAGACCTGGAGGGAGGAGTGGGAATGAAGAGAGTGGGGGAGTTTGTTCCAGAGGCAGGAAAAAAGATGAACAAAAGAGTGAAGGTGAGCAGAGAGTCTTGATTTTGGCAGTTTCACCAGAAGAGGGTTGCTGGCAGTTATTGTGCGTCCTGCAGGAATATTTGGGGGACACAGCACAGACAGAGCTGGGGGAGTGAGCCAGAGAGGAGTCGGTAGAAAGACCACCTACCTGCCTGCAGTGAAAGGCCTTTAGAATCAGCTTCATCGCGGGAGATACCAATGATCCTGAAAGCTTTGCTTTCTACAACGTAAAGCCGAGCTAGGTGTTAGGCTGGAGCACCAGCTCAGAGTGGAGAGCAGTATTCCATTGAGCTATGGATGAAAGCCTTGTGAGGCGAGGAGGTGAGGAGCTCAGGTGTGCCAAGGAACGACTTTGCAAGACGGAGAATACCCAGTCAGCGACTGGCTTTGGAGGCCAGCTTGGAAATCTGATTATCCCAGGAAAGATCATGGCAGATAGTGAGACCCAAAAGCTTGAGTGACAGAACTTCTTCAAGAGGATTGTTGGGAAAGTAGATGGGAGGGTTTTCCAGGTCTTTACGGAGAGACATAGTGAGAGTGTGACATTTGTCAGGATTGAAAGACATGTTCCACTTGTTTGACCAGTTTGTGATTTTGTCCAGGTCTACAGATAGTGAAGGTTGCTGCCTGCCGATCTGAGGATTGAGATATGGAGCAGCAGAGAGTGGAGTCATCAGCAAAGAGATAGAGAGGATTTTCCAGGGAGTTGGAAAGATCATTGATAAATACCAAAAAAAGCACAGGGCCCAGAACACTGACTTGAGGAACTCCAGCCTGAACAGGAAGGGGAGATGAGAGAATTCCATTCAGGGCCAGACGCGACCGGAAAGGAAGTCCACAAGCCACGCGTGGAGATTTCCATGGATACCATAGGAGGAGAGATTGATGAGCAGAGCGGGGTGCCAGACCATATCGAAGGCACGAGATATGTCAAGGGAGACAGCTCCGATTTCCTGTTTGGCGTTGAGGGCCTCCATCTATTGTTGAGACAGCAGAAGCAGCATGTCCAGAGTATAATGACCTGATCTGAATCCAAATTTATGATCAGAGATCATGTAATGCCATTGGAGAAGAAGAAGGATTTAATATCAGAAGCGATGATGGAAGCGATGAGGGAGCAGGCTGATTGGTCTGTAGTTGCAAGGATCTGTTTTTGCAGAGAGGGTGTGAAAGAGCGGCAGAGCAGGATTTTAAGACTTGTGGGCCGATGCCATCTGGTCCAATTGCAGAATCAGAGGCGAGGTTTGACAGAAACTTCTCAGCCTTGTCAGGAGAGAAGGACACAGAGTCCAGGAGCAGCTGGGTTCGACTGGGTAAGGTGGGTACAGAGAGAGATGGGTTTGGGACACAATATTTTGAGGCAAACACAGAGTGGAGGCATTCAGCTTTTTCATGCAGAGTCAGCTATATATCCGTTTGTGGTAAGGGAGGGGATGGAAGGGGAACAAACATCAGAAAAAGATTTGACCAGACTCCACCAGGATGTGGAAAAAGGAGACAGGTTTGAGAGTTCAGTCTTGAGAGTAGAGAGATATTGTTTCCTGGCTCTCCTGAGGGTCGACACACACTTGTTCCGGGCTTTGTGAAAGGAACTGAGATTGCCTTCAGTTGGATTAGCCTTCCAAGAGGCAAAGGCAAGTTGTTTCATGGCAACTGCCTCACCACAAAATTCTGTGTATCACAGACGGGAGGAAGGGTATGACAACTGAAGACGGGATGGGATAAATCTGTGCATGAGGGAGAGTAATTTTCTTTTGAAAAATTCCCAGGATGAATTAATGTCAGAGGCAGTGGAGATGGGAGACCAGTCCAGGTGATTGATGGCTGCTTGAAGACCGTGCCAGTCGGCCTGAGTGAAATGTCAGACTCGTCGATGCTGAGGAGGCTCTCTGAGAATGGCCAGACAGATGTCCACTTTAACAAGCACATGATCAGATGAACCGATTGGAGCAGAAGAAGAACAGCAGACATTTGCAGGGAAGTTGGTCATAACCAAGTCTAGAAGAGATGATGTCCTATTGACTGAGATCCGGGTCGGGAAATTGACAGATTGTGTCAATCCCAGTGAGTCGCAGAAGTCCTTTGCTGAAGAGGTTTTGAGGCGCCATGGCTGGTGAGAGAAGGTACCCACATACCCACATCATTATTTTACCATTAGAGAGGTACCCACAACCTATTTTTTCTCCACCAATTTATCCCGAGATGATGCTCAAGAAATTTCATCTTGATTGGATGAAGTGTTGTGCTTGTCGAATTATGACGTCATAATGGAGGCACATATGACATCATCATTAACATATGTTATTCCACATGGACAGTTCTTTACAATGAGCCATGGCTTAGTTTTTTCTATGCATGGCTTTCGGAGATATAGAGGTGCAAATTTTTTCGTTTTTTTCCAAGATGGCGCCTATACCACATGACTTATGACATCATAAATATCATTCAAAAATTCAACAAGTGGAGTTTCCATTTTAAAAATTTCCTGTCAATTGAACCAACGGTTGCAGAGAAAATCATATTATTATGTGAGGGCAAACAGACAGACACAAAAAAATCACTCATGGAGCGACACTTAGCAAAACAGAACAAAGTAGAATGGCACTCAGTAGAGCATCCTTTTGACCTCAAAAATAATTAGTGGTTGAATTTAGTGACTTGATATGCAAATCATCTTCAAAGTTTAACTTAATCAGATGAAAATTCACAATATGGCCTATGTTGACCTTTTGGCCTATGATGACCTCAAAAACAGTTGGTGGTTGGTTTCACCAAGCAGATATGAAAATCCTTTTCAAATTTCAAGTCAATCGGATGAAAATTGAGGATTTTAGAAGTTTGAAAAAAGTGGTTGACCTATGTTGACATTGTGACCTACATTGATCAAAAAAATAGTTGGTGATTGAATTCAGTTAGCCAATATGAAAATCCTATTCAAATTTCAGGTCAATCGGATGAAAATTGAGGATTTTCGAAATTTGAAATTGTTGCTGACCTTTGGTCTATGTTGACCTTTTGGCCTATGTTGATCTCAAAAAGAGTTGGTGGTTGAATTCAGTTCGCTGAAATGAAAATCCCATTCAAATTCCAAGTCAATCAGATGAAAATTTTGGATTTTAGAAATTTGAAATTGTTTGTTGTTGACCTTTTGGCCTATTCCGATCTCAAAAATAGTTGTTGGTTGAATTCAGTTCGCTGATTTGTAAATCCTATTAAAATTTCAAGTCAATCAGATGTACATTAAGGATTTTAGCAATTTGAAAAAAAAGTGGTTGACCTTTGGCCTGTTGACCTTTTGGCCTACTACGCTGATCTCAAAAATAGTTGGTGGTTTAATTCAGTTTGCCGATATGTAAATCCTATTCAAATTTCAAGTCAATCTGATGAAAATTGAGGATTTTAGAAATTTGAAAAAAAGTGGTTGACCTTTGGCCTATGTTGACCGTTTGGCCTATGCTGATCTCAAAAATAGTTGGTGGTTGAATTCAGTTAGCTGATATGTAAATCTTATTTAAATTTCAAGTCAATCGGATGAAAATTGAGGATTTTAGAGATTCGAAAAAAAGTGGTTGACCTTTCGCCTATGTTGACCTTTTGACCTCAAAAATATATAAGATTTTGTCGGACCACGAAAGTTTCGTGAAGATCGGTTTAAAATTGTGACCTGTAGGCAAGTTTAAGTGAGTGGACTTACAAACACACAAACAAACATCAGAGATTGCAAATCCTCACCAGGATGGATGTATTTTCAGTGTTTTTTAAGGCTTTTGTGTTAAAACAAATATGGCGGCCGAAGCACGTGACTGATGACGTCATTTTTTCCCCTAAACTAATTTATTCCTAGATTATGCTCAATAAATTTCATCTTGATCGGATGAAGTTTTGTACTTGTAGAATTATGACGTCATAATGGAGGCACCTATGACATCATCATTAACATATTTTATTCCCCACGGAGAGAGTTCTTCACAATGGGCCATGTCTCAATTTTTTCTATTCAGCACTTTTGGAGAGATAGAGGCGCAAAGTTTTTCGGTTTTTCCAAGATGGCGGCCGAACCACGTGATCTATGGCATCATAATTATCATTAGAAAATTATACAGGTGGAGTTGCACCTATGTTGAAAATTTCCTGCCAATCGGACCAACGGTTGCAGAGAAAATCATATTTATTCTGTGTGGACAAACAGACAGACACACAGACAGATAGACAAACATCGGACTCAAATGCAATACTCTCTCCTCTGGCGTGGGTAACAAACACACACACAAACCGGAGTGATCAACATACTTGCAAAAAAAATGTTTTTGCCAAGTATCAAACAGACAAACGGACTCAAATGCAATATCCTCTCCTCAGGTGAGGGAAACAATAGGGTAGCATTAGACGCACACGAGGTACCCTAAAAAAACAAGCGTTACGCCTAGGTCCCCCGTCGGTGAAGTGATGTGAGTTGACAAAATGGAAGACGCAGAAAACATGATATATGATATTTCGCTCACAAGGTTCAGACATACATGGCGGCGGCCATCTTGGATTTTGACGTGCGACAATTTTAAACAGCCTTCTTGCTTGTGCCGAGATACACCCACACACCAGATTAGAAGTTGGTACTTCGCTTATTTTTCAAGATATTCATCTCACAAGGTTCAGACATACATGGCATCAGACATACATGGTGGCAGCCATCTTGGATTTTGACGTGGGTTGCACCCACACACCAAATTTGAATGCGGTCCTTCGCTTACGCACGCCCGCACGCAAACACGCACGCACGGACGGACGGACGGACACACGAACGGAGGGGAAAGCCATAGTCCCCCTTTCGCTACGCTGGGCGACGGGGGACAATAATCTGAGCAAAATCAAAAGGGTAGCGTACCACAACCTGAAAGGCTAGTGAGCGCAGAGTAAAACGATTGTTCATTTACATTCGTAGAACGTCTAATAAATAAAGTAGATACACACCTGGCATCGCCTCGACCCTGGCATATATTGCACACCTGGCACTAGGCCTGAGGCTTCAGACTTTGGCAAGCTCACGAAGCTGCACCGTCGAATAAACTGCCCCAACCCGTCCGTTTTGCTGGACTTTTTACCAATAATAACAATAATCATCATTTTGTAGGCAGCTTAGGGCTGCTGGTTGCATCATCGCTGCGAGTGCAGCTGTGCCGCTGATGCAGTGCCCCTGTTTCCAGTAAGCTAGTATCCATTTTGCCGACCTCAGAAGGATGACAGGCCGAGTTAACCCACCTGTTGCTATTCCAAATGCATGACAGGGGGGCTCAAACGCAAGACCCTGGCATCTTAAGCCATCCACCTCAACCATTAAGCCAACACCAGGCATGGCGCTGTAATTATATTGTAGTTGACAGTTGGGTTTAACTTGTAAAAAGACACAAATAATCATCAAAACATCTATAGACTAGAACGGCACTCGGTAGAGCACACACCTCCGCCAAGCTCAACAGTTTATGTTTTGTATCCCAACGATAGGCCGGATCTGGATTCGAACCTGAACCAAAATCGAATCGGCTTGTTCTCGTCACCTGTCAAACTTGTCCACCACGTTTAGTCATAACTCGTCCATAACTTTTTAGAATATCATGTTATATATCGCTTTTAGCCCAATCTCTCAATGGTGGAGAATCACTTTAAAATTAAATCATTCTCATATCCAAATCCATATTCAGATCTTCACCAAAATCAAATCGATTACTCCCTGTCACACACACAACCTTTCCAACAAGTTTTGTCCAAATCCGTCCATAACTTTTTGAGATATCCTGCTATATGTCGGTTTTAGCCCAATCTCCCAATGGTGAAGAATCACTTTAAAACAAGCGTTACGCCTAGGTCCCCCGTCAGGGAAGTGATGTGACTTGACAAAGTGGAACAGGAACACGCAGAAAACATGCTATGATATGATATTTCGCTCACAAGGGTCAGACAAACATGGAGGCGGCCATCTTGGATTTTGACGTGGCGACCCAATTTTCAATAGCGTTCTTCCTTATGCCTAGATACACCCACACACCAGAAGGTACTTCGCTTATTTTTCAAGATATTTCGCTCACAAGGTTCAGACATATATATATGGTGGCGGCCGTCATGGATTTTGACGTGGCGACCCACTTTACAATAGCGGTCTTCCTTATGCCGAGATACACCCACACACCAAATTAGAAGTTGGTACTTCGCTTATTTTTCAAGATATTCTTCTCACAAGATTCAGACATACATGGCGGCGGCCATCTTGGATTTTGACGTGGCGACCCAATTTTCAATAGCCTTCTTCCTTATGGCGAGATACACCCACATACCAAATTAGAAGTTGGTACTTCGCTTATTTTTCAAGATATTCATCTCACAAGTGTCGGACATACATCGTGGCGGCCATCTTGGATTTTGACGTGGCGACCCAATTTTCAATAGCGTTCGTCCTTATGCCGAGATACACCCAAACACCAGATTAGAAGTTGGTACTTCGCTTATTTTTCAAGATATTCATCTCACAAGGTTCAGACATACATGGCGGTGGCCATCTTGGATTTTGACGTGGCGACCCAATTTTCAATAGCGTTCTTCCTTATGCCTAGATACACCCACACACCAGATTAGAAGTTGGTACTTCGCTTATTTTTCAATATATGCAGGTTACAAGGTTCAGACATACATGGCATCAGACATACATGGCGGCGGCCATCTTGGATTTTGACGTGGCGACCCAATTTTCAATAGCGTTCGTCCTTGTGCCTAGATACACCCACACAACAGATTAGAAGTTGGTACTTCGCTTATTTTTCAAGATATTTCGCTCACAAGGTTCAGACATATATATGGTGGCGGCCATATTGGATTTTGACGTGGCGACCCAATTTTCAAAAGCGTTCTTCCTTATGCCGAGATACACCCACATACCAAATTAGAAGTTGGTACTTCGTTTATTTTTCAAGATATGCAGGTTACAAGGTTCAGACATACATGGCATCAGACATACATGGCGGCGGCCATCTTGGATTTTGACGTGGGTTGCACCCACACCAAATTCGAATGCGGTCCTTCGCTTACGCACGCCGCACACACGCACGGACGGACACATGGACGGAGGGGAAAGCCATAGTCCCCCAGCGACGGGGGACAAAAAATCTACTTGCCGGATCCTGATCCTCACCAAAATCGGACCAATTGTACAATGTACATTACATGTACACGCAAGATCCAACCTCTCCGCAAAATTCCGTCCGGATCTGTCCAAACTTTTTGCGATATCTTGTTGACAAACAAACAGACAAATAGACAGACAGGGGTGAAACCATAACCTCCATCCACCTGTGATGGCTGAGGTAATAATGTATGACTTATCAAGACCATCCTGGTAAAGTCGCTTATAATGTGTCGCATCCTGGTAAAGTCGGTGTGTCTGTAATGCATGTTTATTTATTTATCCAAATAAGTGGATAAATGTCTGTCTTTGTCTTTCTTTATGTTATGTCTTTCTGTCTTTCTTGTGTTATATTATGTCTTTCAATCCTGACAAATCTCACACTCTTACGATGTCTCTCCGAAAAGACAGACTGGACAACTCTCCCATCCACTTTCTGAATAATCCTCTCCAAGAAGTTCTGTTCACTCAAGCTTTTGGGTCTCACTATCTGCCATGATCTTTCCTGGGAAAACCACATTTCAAATCTGGCCTCCAAAGCCAGTCGCCGACTGGGCATCCTCCGTCGTGCGAAGTCCTTCCTTGGCACACCTGAGCTCCTCACCACATACAAGGCTTTCATCCGCAGCTCAATGGAATACTGCTCTCCCCTCTGGGTTGGTGCTCCTGCCTCACACCTAGCTCGTCTTCACGCTGTTGAAACCAAAGCATTCAGAATCATTGGAATCTCCCGCGATGAAGCTAACTCCAAGGGCCTCTCACTCACTCACCGCAGGCAGGTTGGTGGTCTTTCCGTCTTCTACCGACTCCTCTCTGGCCTTGCCCCCCCCCCCCCCCAGCTCTCTCTGGGCTCTGTCCCGCAAATATTCCTACAGGTCGCACAAGATCTGCCTGCAACCCTCTTATGGTCAAACTGCCAAAATCAAGACTCTCTGCTCACCTTCACTCCTTCATTCCTCTTTTCTCCCGCCTCTGGAACAAACTCCCTCACTCTCTTCAATCCCACTCCACCCTCCAGGTCTTTAAAACAGCTGTTCACCACCATCTCGTATCTTCCCCCATCCAAAACCTTGATCTTTTCTACCCCCGCTAATTTCACCCCAATTCCACTTTTTTGAAATACCAACTTCTGTCCTGGAAGTCCTTGGTGCCCTTGTGTTTTATACTTCACCCACCCCCCCCCCCTTCCCACGCCTCCTCCCCCCAAGCCCTCTCCCTTCCACACATCTCCCTGCTCTCAAATGTTGTGTTTGTGTGCTTCCCCTTCTCTCCCCATCTTGTTTTCCGCTCCCTCTTTTTATATATTTTGTGTGTCTGGTTGATTTGTTTGTGAAGTAAATGTTAGCTCTTTCACGAGCCTCGATTCAGTATACCAAAAAAAAAAAAAAAAAGTGGAAGTGTTGTTGACATTGGTTAGCAACATGGTTTGGTGCATGACATGGTTAATTTCAAAATAATTCAGGATCCATTTGCCTTTAGCCTCCCCTAATAGCAAAACTGTATTTGTATTTTAGGTGTGTTGCCTCCAAACAACTTGGAGGAATCAGAAGAGTGGGAGAAAAATGGAGAAAACAAGGGTAATAGAGGGTCTATTAGCAACTGTGGGAAAAGGGAAAGCATGGAAGATAAGAGATTTGATGAAAATATTAGAGTGAAGGATTCCATGTACATGCATGTTTTCAGTACACATGAAGGATTCCATGTACATGCATGTTTTCAGCACATGTGAAGGATTACATGTACAAGCATGTTTTCAGTACACGTGAAGGATTACATGTACATGCATGTTTTTAGTACACGTGAAGGATTACATGTACATGCATGTTTTCAGCATGTGAAGGATTACATGTACATGCATGTTTTCAGCATGTGAAGGATTACATGTACATGCATGTTTTCAGCATGTGAAGGATTACATGTACATGCATGTTTTCAGCATGTGAAGGATTACATGTACATGCATGTTTTCAGCATGTGAAGGATTACATGTACATGCATGTTTTCAGCATGTGAAGGATTACATGTACATGCATGTTTTCAGCATGTGAAGGATTACATGTACATGCATGTTTTCAGCATGTGAAGGATTACATGTACATGCATGTTTTCAGTACACATGAAGGATTACATGTACATGCATGTTTTCAGCAGACATGAAGGATTACATGTACATGCATGTTTTCAGCACATGTGAAGGATTACATGTACAAGCATGTTTTCAGTACACGTGAAGGATTACATGTACATGCATGTATTTCAGCATATGAAGGATTACATGTACATGCATGTTTTCAGCATGTGAAGGATTACATGTACATGCATGTTTTCAGCATGTGAAGGATTACATGTACATGCACGTTTTCAGCATGTGAAGGATTACATGTACATGCATGTTTTCAGCATGTGAAGGATTACATGTACATGCATGTTTTCAGCATGTGAAGGATTACATGTACATGCATGTTTTCAGCATGTGATGATTACATGTACATACATTTTTTCTGTGGTACAGTACTTGTGTTAAAATAAATGAAGAGATGGAAAAAAATAATTTCTTCATTTATGACGCATCTCCATTTTAATACAGCCCTCTTTTATTCCTTCTTTATTGTTCCATTCGATTGCAAAGAATAACTTTCCCTTTCCATATCGTTTCATAGGGCTGGCAGGATGGCTGAGAGGCACACATACTTGTCTCCAAGCTGTTTATCCTGAGTTTGAAACCTGACTCGGCTACAAACAATGATTCATCAAGGTTTATGCCATCTCGTCCCTCAAATTGATGTTAAGCCGGGTGTCCTGTCTGCTATCATTAGTTGGTGGATGTTAAAGATCCCACAGTGTCCTTCGCCAAAAAAAGGCGATGAGTACTTCACCAAGAATAACTTACTTCACCGGCACCATGAACAAATTACAAATTCCTGCCCTGACTAACTGCTGGGAAGGCAATGGCAAACCACACACAGCATCATCCTTGCCAAGCAAGCAGTCAAGGACCTACCTTCAGGCAGAGCACGCAACATCTCTCAATCAGTCGATCTTCACAAGCTCTCTCTTCTCCGCCCCCACTCCCCACAATCGTTATCTTTTCAAATTTTCTACTCTATATGGTGTATGCATCTAGCATGGATGCATGATGTGCATTCATTTCTGCATGTCTGAATTCTGTCACTACGTATGTCACGATTGTGAACCTTTGCTCGAGCTTTACATTTTGCCACGGTTTGTGCGATATATTTTAATGTTAAATCAATTACAAAATGGACACATCAGGCTTCATGCACAATGGGTACGGGTTCGGTGTGCCACACTCGATGGAAACAAAATGGCTTCGAATTGCAAGTCGTCGCTACTCGGCCTACTCCTAGCATATAGGGGTTAACTCGAGTAGGGTCGGTGGGGGAGAACAAAATTGTCCGACCAAGGAACATTAGATCCTGTTTGATCACGCAGATCGACTTGACCAACAGGTAGAACAATGGATGAAATTGACAAGACTGACGTATGCTAACCACCGTGGGAAACGATGACAAGCAAGGAGAAGCTGACGTTTCGGTTATTAACCCTTCATCATTGCTCCGGTAACAGCCTTAAGCTGTATTTAAACTGAGAAGTAGATTCAGATAGATCAAGCCATTGAAGATGCAGTGGAAATTCAAATAGTCAAAGTTAAAAGTGAGACGTGCAATTAAATTTTACAGCATTAAAATAAATAAATAAATAAATAAATAAATAAATAAATAAAACACGACCAAAAGGGGAGACAACCAGCATCGCCTTCATCAAGATCATTTTCAAAGATAAGTCGAGCTCTCACCAGCAACACAGAAGAACGCACGACAAAAACAACCCAAAGAGCCAAAGGACATGGGGAATAGATTTCTTCCAGTATGATCAAATCACCTCCATCCAGAAGGATACATTACAGGTACAAACTACAACGGCATTCGGCAGAGCACACACCTCTGCCAGGCTGAACAAGTGAACAGTTTAGGTTTTGTATCCGATACTGATAGGCGGGATATGGATCTGGACCTGAACCAAAATCGAATTGGTTTGTTTGTGTCACCAACCCAACTCATCCACCAAGTTTTGACACAACCTTTTGAGATATCGTGCAATATAATGTTTTTTGCCCTGTCACATGATGGTGAAGAATCACTTAAAAAATACTCGGATCTGGATCCGGATCTTCACCAAAATAGAATCAATTTGTCCTCATCACCCACCCAACTTGTCCACCAAGTTTTGTCCGAATCCGGCCTTAACTTTTTGAGATATCCTGTGCACAGACAGACCAGACAGACAGACATACATACAGGTGTGAAAACATAACCTCCGTCCACCTTCGGTGACGGATGTAAATATATGGTTATTTTAAGGGAAAAAAAAGAAAGAAAGAGCAATCAGATTGCAGACCCTCGCCAGGACGTATTTTCAATGATTTTTAAGGCTTTTGTGTTAAAACAAATCACCAATTTATCCCAAGATGATGCTCAATAAATTTCATCTTGATCGGATGACGTTTTGTACTTGTCTAATTATGACGTCATAATGGTGGCACCTATGACATCATTAACAATAGCATTTGTTATTCCACATGGAGTGCTTTACAATGAGCCATGTCTCAATTTTATCTATGCAGTGCTTTCAGAGATATAGAGGTGCAAATGTTTTCGGTTTTTCCAAGATGGCGGCCGAACCACGTGACCGAGGACATCATCAATATTTTTTTTCTCCACCAATTTATCCCGAGATGATGCTTAAGAAATTTCATCTTTATCATATGAAGTTTTGTACTTGTCGAATTATGACATCATAATGGAGGCACCTATGACATCATCATGAGCATATTTTATTCCCCATGGAGAGTTCTTTACAATGAGCCATGTCACAATTTTTTTCTATGCAGCGCTTTCGGAGATTGTGTAAAGTTTTTCGGTTTTTCCAAGATGGCGGCCATACCACGTGACCTATGACGTCATAATTATAATTTTAAAATTATACAGGTGGAGACTGGATGTGCACCTATGGTGAAAATTTCCTGTCAATCGGACCAACGGTTGCACAGAAAATCATATTTCTTCTGTGCGGGCAAACAGACAGACAAAAAAAAAAAAAAAACACCTTTAGAGGCCATTTTTCCCCGCAAAGCGGGGGGTTGGCCTTTTTCGGGCACCGTGGTTGTTGTTGTTTTTTGGTCCCCTTTTTAAAGCAATGTTTTACGGCCGGATGCCCTTCCTGCCGCCAACCCTGTTTGTCGCCTTTTACGACAAGCAGGGAATTACCAGTGAACTGGTACTCAATTTGCCGACCTCGGAAGGATGAACAGGCTGAGTCAACCCCCCTGGCGTTAATTCAGCGATCGACCGGGATTCGAACCCAGGATCCTAGGACCCTAAGCTGCCCTAGCCGCTAGCCCAACACCAGGGATCACAAACAGACAGACAAACGTACTTAAATGCAATACCTTCTCCTCAGGCGAGGGTAAAAAGAGTTTGTGAAGGGTGGGAAAAAGAAAGGAAAACCAGGGTGTCAAAAAGAGCAATTGGTGGGTTTATTAATAATTAGAAACGAATATGATGAACATACAACCAAGACAAACTACCCGGAAACGTTAACCTAATCTTGTCAAATTGTTTACAATTAACATACTGCAATGGACAAAGCCTGATGTTGGCTTAGCGGTTAGGGTGCCGGCTTGGGATACCTAGGATCCTGGGTTCGAATCCTGGTCGATCGCTGAATTAACGCCAGGGGGGTTGACTCAGCCTGTCATCCTTCCGAGGTCGGAAAATTGAGCACCAGCTCACTGGTAATTCCCTGTGTGTTGCAAGAGGCAACCAACAGGGTTGGCAGCAGGAAGAGCATCCGGCCATAAAACATTGCTTCAAAAAGGGGGCCACTGTGCCCGAAAAAGGCCAACGGGGGAAAATGGCCTCCAAAGGTGGTTCTATACTGCAATGGACAAGCACACCCGTGTTTACCTCAATTTCACAAATGCACATTTCCTTTGAACTACCCATCTCACAAACACATCAAAGTATCTTCCTCCAGGGAAATATTTTTTAATCATCCCACGATATTCACTCACTTATTCATTCATTCATTCGCTCACTCACTCCCAGTGACTTACCTCCCACAAACACGGATAGGCACACCTCCGGCTCCCTCCCTACACATACACTTTAGTATCCTCAGAAACGCAACCGCACGCCAACTCACCACAGCGCACTCTCTCGATCTATCCCCCACACGCACTCCTTCAGTCTCACTTCCAACAGCATGAACAATTGCATGACAGTGTTTCTCCATTCCTGCCAAATGCTCCTCTCTCTCCTGCCCAACACAATCCCTCATTCTCTTAAAATAGCACATTTCCTTTGTGTCTGTCTCGCACTCTCATATAAACCGAACACACTCCAGCCCACTCTACCGTGAATGTGCGTGCCTCGTTCTCAACTCCTCCGCCTCTGTCACTCACTCTCTCCATCTCACAGGATGTGACTCGTGTCGTCCTCTCTCTCTCACACACCCTCACCGTGTCGTCCTCTCTCTCTCTCTCACACACACACACACACACACACACACACACACACACACACACACACACACACACACACACACTCTCTCTCTCTCTCTCTCTCTCTCTCTCTCTCTCTCTCTCTCTCTCTCTCTCTCTCTCTCTCTCTCTCTCTCTCTCTCTCTCTCTCTCTCTCTCTCTCACACTCACCGTGTTGTCCTCTCTCTCTCTCTCACACTCACCGTGTCGTCCTCTCTCTCTCTCACACACACTCAACGTGTCGTCCTCTCTCTCTCTCTCTCTCACACACACTCAACGTGTCGTCCTCTCTCTCTCTCTCTCTCTCTCTCTCTCACACTCATCGTGTCGTCCTCTCTCTCTCTCACACACTCACCGTGTCGCCCTCTCTCTCTCACACACACTCACCGTGTCGTCCTCTCTCTCTCTCTCACACTCACCGTGTCGTCCTCTCTCTCTCTCACACTCACCGTGTCGTCCTCTCTCTCTCTCACACACACTCACCGTGTCGTCCTCTCTCTCACAGTCACACACACACTCACCGTGTCGTCCTCTCTCTCTCTCACACACACTCACCGTGTCGTCCTCTCTCTCTCACACACACTCACCGTGTCGTCCTCTCTCTCTCACACACACTCACCGTGTCGTCCTCTCTCTCTCACACACACTCACCGTGTCGCCCTCTCTCTCTCACACACACTCACCGTGTCGCCCTCTCTCTCTCACACACACTCACCGTGTCGCCCTCTCTCTCTCACACACACTCACCGTGTCGCCCTCTTTCTCTCAAACACACTCACCGTGTCGTCCTCTCTCTCTCACACACACTCACCGTGTCGCCCTCTCTCTCTCTCACACACACTCACCGTGTCGCCCTCTCTCTCTCTCTCTCACACACTCACCGTGTTGCCCTCTCTCTCTCTCACACACTCACCGTGTCGCCCTCTCTCTCTCACACTCACCGTGTCTTTCCCTCGCTCCCTCACAGCCTCCGTCTTTCCCTCGCTCCCTCACAGTCTACGTCTTTTCCTCGCTTCCTCACAGTCTTTCCCTCGCTCCCTCACAGAGCCCGTCTTTCCCTCGCTCCCTCAGAGTCCGTCTTTCCCTCGCTCCCTCACAGTCTCCGTCTTTCTCTCGCTCCCTCACAGCCTCCGTCTTTCCCTCGCTCCCTCACAGCCTCTGTCTTTCCCTCGCTCCCTCACAGTCTCAGTCTTTCCCTCGCTCCCTCACAGTCTCCGTCTTTGACTCTTTCCCTCGCTCCCTCACAGTCTCCGTCTTTCCCTCGCCACCTCACAATCTTTTTATCGCCTCCTCACAATCTCCGTCTTTCCCTCGCCTCCTCATAGTCTTTCCCTCGCTCCCTCAGTCTTTTTCTCGCTACCTCACAATCTCCGTCTTTTCCTCGCCTCCTCATAGCCTTTCCCTCGCTCCCTCACAGTCTCCGTCTTTCCCTCGCTACCTCACAGTCTTTCCCTCGCTTCCTCACAATCTCCGTCTTTCCCTCGCCTCCTCACAATCTTTACCTCGCTCCCTCACAGTCTTTCCCTCGCTTTCTCACAATATCCGTCTTTCTCTCGCTCCCTCAGCGTCTTCGTCTTTCTTTCGCTCTCTCACAGTCTCCGTCTTTCTCTCGCTCTCTCACAGTCTCCGTCTTTCTCTCTCACGCTTTTTCACCCTCTCCCTCATCCTCCCTCACTCTCTCTCTACCACCCTCACTCTCTCTCTACCATCCTCACTCTCTCTCTACCATCCTCACTCTCTCTCTACCACCCTCACTCTCTCTCTACCACCCTCACTCTCTCTCTCTCTACCACCCTCACTCTCTCTCTACCACCCTCACTCTCTCTCTACCACCCTCACTCTCTCTCTACCACCCTCACTCTCTCTCTACCACCCTCACTCTCTCTCTACCACCCTCACTCTCTCTCTACCACCCTCACTCTCTCTCTACCACCCTCACTCTCTCTCTACCACCCTCACTCTCTCTCTACCACCCTCACTCTCTCTCTACCACCCTCACTCTCCCTCTACCACCCTCACTCTCCCTCTACCACCCTCACTCTCTCTCTACCACCCTCACTCTCTCTCTACCACCCTCACTCTCTCTCTACCATCCTCACTCTCTCGCTACCACCCTCACTCTCTCTCTACCACCCTCACTCTCTCTCTACCACCCTCACTCTCTCTCTCTGCCTCACTCACCCTCACTCGCTCTCTGCCTTCCTCATCCTCACTCTCTCTTCCTCCCTCACCCTCACTCTCTCTGCCTCCCTCACCCTCTTACGATCTGTCTCGATAATAAATAAACGCAGTACATAGTTTCAGTCACATATAAATAAAGGTCGAATCATCGATATTTTCGTTATTATCATGCATGCAGATGTCAACATACGGTGAGAGGAACCCCCACCGTAACATCAAATCGCTTACCTCACAGAAATTGCCTCAAAAGAGGCGAAGAGCCAACGAGAGGCCCTCACGCAAGCCAAGCAAAACCACAACAAACCAAGGCTTCAGGGCGAACGCACTACCATGGCAAAATGCGAGTACAACGGCTTTCTCCTCGTGCAGTCCTCGTCACGTTTGCAGTAAAACGTACAGAAAACACAGGTTGTTCCTCTGCGTTCACCCGCGCTTTCAGCGAGGCCTAAACTGCTCAAGCGGTCCGTAGGCGGGACGTGCAAAATGGCGGATGCACTGTGCGGGGCTTCCCGTCTGAACGCGCAGGGGCCGTGAGGTATTTTTACTTCCATTTGATTGTCACCGTGAACTGGAGCACTTGGACCGATCCTAAATGGCAGCAAACGGCGTTCTGTAGACGTGCTTATAGAACACGAAGATTTTGTGCCGTTTGCGAAACCATGGTGGGAGGTGAGATGATCGAGACGATGTGTACTCGTTGTATTACAAACTAACCATGACACTGACGTGAACATGGAGGAGACAATGTCAATAGGCGGTTGTAGGAAGGGCGCTGTATCGACAAGGTTGTGGAGGGTTGGGTTGTAGAGGGTTGGGTTGTGGAAGGTTGGGTTGTGGAAGGGTTGGTTGGGTTGGGATGTGGAAGATTGGGTTGTAGAGGGTTGGGTTGTGGAAGGTTGGGTTGTGGAAGGGTGGGTTGGGTTGTGGAAGGGTGGGTTGGGTTGGGATGTGGAAGATTGGGTTGTAGAGGGTTGGGTTGTGGAAGGGTGGGTTGGGTTGGGATGTGGAAGATTGGGTTGTAGAGGGTTGGGTTGTGGAAGGGTGGGTTGTGGAAGGGTAAGTTGGGTTGGGATGTGGAAGGGTGGGTTGTGGAAGGGTGGGTTGGGTTGGGATGTGGAAGATTGGGTTGTAGAGGGTTGGGTTGGGATGTGGAAGATTGGGTTGTAGAGGGTTGGGTTGTGGAAGGGTGGGTTGGGTTGGGATGTGGAAGATTGGGTTGTAGAGGGTTGGGTTGTGGAAGGGTGGGTTGGGTTGGGATGTGGAAGATTGGATTGTAGAGGGTTGGGTTGTGGAAGGGTGGGTTGGGTTGGGTTGTGGAAGGGTGGGTTGGGTTGGGATGTGGAAGATTGGGTTGTAGAGGGTTGGGTTGTGGAAGGTTGGGTTGTGGAAGGGTGGGTTGGGTTGGGATGTGGAAGATTGGGTTGTAGAGGGTTGGGTTGTGGAAGGTTGGGTTGTGGAAGGGTGGGTTGTGGAAGGGTGGGTTGGGTTGGGATGTGGAAGATTGGGTTGTAGAGGGTTGGGTTGTGGAAGGTTGGGTTGTGGAAGGGTGGGTTGGGATGGGATGTGGAAGATTGGGTTGTAGAGGGTTGGGTTGTGGAAGGTTGGGTTGTGGAGGGTTGGGTTGTGGAAGGTTGGGTTGTGGAAGGTTGGGTTGTGGAAGGGTGGGTTGGGTTGGGATGTGGAAGATTGGGTTGTAGAGGGTTGGGTTGTGGAAGGTTGGGTTGTGGGGGGTTGGGTTGTGGAGGGTTGGTTTGTGGAAGGTTGGGTTGTGGAGGGTTGGGTTGTGGAGGGTTGGTTTGTGGAAGGTTGGGTTGTGGAAGGTTGGGTTGTGGAGGGTTGGGTTGTGGAGGGTTGGGTTGTGGAGGCTTGGGTTGTGGAGGGTTGGGTTGTGGAGGGTT
The DNA here is from genome assembly GCF_964187855.1 of Myxine glutinosa. NCBI lineage: Eukaryota > Metazoa > Chordata > Myxini > Myxiniformes > Myxinidae > Myxine > Myxine glutinosa. The sequence continues at coordinate 32,513,303 of NC_136271.1, forward strand.
GGTTTGTGGAAGGTTGGGTTGTGGAGGGTTGGGTTGTGGAGGGTTGGTTTGTGGAAGGTTGGGTTGTGGAAGGTTGGGTTGTGGAGGGTTGGGTTGTGGAGGGTTGGGTTGTGGAGGGTTGGGTTGTGGAGGGTTGGGTTGTGGAGGGCTGGGTTGTGGAGGGTTGGGTTGTGGAGGGTTGGGTTGTGGAGGGTTGGATTGTGGAAGATTGGGCTGTGGAAGGTTGGCTTGTGTTGTGGAAGATTGGGTTGTGAAACGTTGGGTTGTGGAAGATTGGGTTGTGGAGGGTTGGGTTTTGGAAGGTTGGGTTGTGGAAGATTGGGTTGTGGAAGGTTGGGTTGTGGAAGGTTGGGTTGTGGAAGGTTGCGTTGTGGAAGGTTGGGCTATGGAAGGTTGGGTTGGGCTATGGAAGGTTGGCTTGGGCTATGGAAGGTTGGCTTGGGTATGGAAGGTTGGCTTGGGTATGGAAGGTTGGCTTGGGTATGGAAGGTTGGCTTGGGCTATGGAAGGTTGGCTTGGGCTATGGAAGGTTGGCTTGGGCTATGGAAGGTTGGCTTGGGCTGTGGAAGGTTGGCTTCGGTATGGAAGGTTGGCTTGGGTGTGGAAGGTTGGCTTGGGCTATGGAAGGTTGGCTTGGGCTATGGAAGGTTGGCTTGGGTATGGAAGGTTGGCTTGGGTATGGAAGGTTGGCTTGGGCTATGGAAGGTTGGCTTGGGCTATGGAAGGTTGGCTTGGGCTATGGAAGGTTGGCTTGGGCTATGGAAGGTTGGCTTGGGCTGTGGAAGGTTGGCTTCGGTATGGAAGGTTGGCTTGGGTGTGGAAGGTTGGCTTGGGCTATGGAAGGTTGGCTTGGGCTATGGAAGGTTGGCTTGGGCTGTGGAAGGTTGGCTTGGGCTATGGAAGGTTGGCTTGGGCTATGGAAGGTTGGCTTGGGCTATGGAAGGTTGGCTTGGGCTATGGAAGGTTGGCTTGGGCTATGGAAGGTTGGCTTGGGCTATGGAAGGTTGGCTTGGGCTATGGAAGGTTGGCTTGGGCTATGGAAGGTTGGCTTGGGCTATGGAAGGTTGGCTTGGGCTGTGGAAGGTTGGCTTGGGCTATGGAAGGTTGGCTTGGGCTGTGGAAGGTTGGCTTGGGCTGTGGAAGGTTGGCTTGGGCTATGGAAGGTTGGCTTGGGCTGTGGAAGGTTGGCTTGGGCTATGGAAGGTTGGCTTGGGCTATGGAAGGTTGGCTTGGGCTATGGAAGGTTGGCTTGGGCTATGGAAGGTTGGCTTGGGCTATGGAAGGTTGGGTTGTGGAAGGTTGGCTTGGGCTATGGAAGGTTGGCTTGGGCTATGGAAGGTTGGCTTGGGCTGTGGAAGGTTGGCTTGGGCTGTGGAAGGTTGGCTTGGGCTGTGGAAGGTTGGCTTGGGCTGTGGAAGGTTGGCTTGGGCTATGGAAGGTTGGCTTGGGTTGTGGAGGGTTGGGTTGGGTTGTGGAGGGTTGGGTTGTGGAGGGTTGGGTTGGGTTGTGGAAGGTTGGGTTGGGCTATGGAAGGTTGGGTTGTGGAAGGTTGGTTGGGCTCTGGATTGTTGGGTTGGGTTGTGGAAGATTGGTTGGGTTGTGGAATCTTGGGATGTGTTTGGTTGAGTTGTACAAGCTTGGTTGGTTGGGTTATTGTTGATAACCGACTTACTTGTTGTTAATTCGCCATTCTGGGGTTACCTGTTTTCAAGATCCTCGATTATCTTTGAGAGGTGCAGTTGTTATTTCCTACAACTTTACCTTTATTCTTGTAATACATTATAAAATCACAGGTAAATATTTTAGTTAAATACCAGATTGTTTATTAATTTATTTGCAGTAATTCCCATGTGTGATTTTACAATGTGGGCCATTTATCTATTCCCAGTTGCTCATTCATATTTGCAGGAATAGATCAATGTCCCACACGTTTATGCTCATTGTGTTGATGCACATTGGTTGGTTTGATGCCTGTTTTCGTAGCTAATTTGTAATTCTCACCTAAATGTAGTTTTTAAAAATAATTTCCTTCTTTTTCTTTTTTCCCAGAACAAAATCTCCAGCAAAAATGGCACTTTCTGTAACAGAGAGCCAAATGTGCCGCTTGGTTTGAGTGGACAGAGTGTTGACCGTTGAGCGCAAATTTTTCACCGAGTTTGGAAAAGAGGCTCCAGCTGACAAAACCATTTTGAAACGGCACAAAGCTCTGAGATTGGAAATGTTCAAAACGTGCAGCGGAAAAGGAACCTGGTGAGCCAATCAGAAGAAAATGTTGCCTCAGTGGTGGAGGGAGCACTTTGAAAATGATCCTCGTACTTCAACGCGACGTGCTGCTCTTGTTTTGAAGATGAGCTGCACAACGATTCGGCGCATTCCCAAGGATCTCAAGTTGAAAATGATGGAAATCGTGTCAAAATTCATAACTAATTTTGTTTACTTCTCAATTGAATAAAATATTTACCACAAAAACTTGAAATATGTACCTACATCCGGTAAATACTTTGTTTGATTTAATATCTTCGCAGCAATTACAGGGGTTCAAAACCAGGAATAGTTAAATGCCCTATCCTGCTATATCTCCTTACAGGGTATGCAAATAGTGTGTGTGTGTGTGTGTGTGTGTGTGTGTGTGTGTGTGTGTGTGTGTGTGTGTGTGTGTGTGTGTGTGTGTGTGTGTGTGTGTGTGTGTGTGTGTGTGTGTGTGTGTGTGTGTGTGCGCGTGTGTGCATATATATGTTTTTTTCCCTTGTTTGTTTTTATTTTGAACAATTGCTTTCGTTTCTGCACCAATCCTCTTCAAAATAGGCATGGAGGTGCTCTGGGGCAAAACACCCAGATAGTCAGGGCCCTTAGGGATATTTTGGTTCAAATTCTTCCAAAAGCATCAAATTTGGCGCAGATGTTGCCCATGGCATACTCTTTCGATTTTTGACGGGCGCCAAGGGCGGTATGATCCAGGGACCATACCGGTCCATCCCGCCATGTCACCTGACCTATGACGTCATAATTAGGATGTGCATCCAATCACATGGCGTACTATAAGTGGTCAAAGTTCAAAATGAATCGATCGAAAAATGAAGGCAGGGATCCATTTTTAAGGTTTTCATAAAATCCAATATGGCCGCCAGGTCACATGACCTATGACGTCATATTTATGACATGTATACAATCATGTATACATGAACCCGGATCACGATCGCACAAAAATTAAACACAAGGATATGGCATACAGTTCATAAAACATCAAAATCCGTACCTTTGTAATTAGACTGATGAACTGCATATGCCTGAAAATTAGGAAATAGACATGTAAATATTTCCTCTAATTGTCAAAAATAAGGTCAGAGTTCGATTACCCAACCAAGAAACATAAAATGGTGAACCTTGCGTAAATCTTGACAAAAAACTCAAAAACCGACGTGTTTGACTCAAAAATGACCTTGAGGGTTGACCTTGACCTCGAATCATCAAAATAACATCATTGGATTCCTCGACCTCGAAAACCCCAGAAAAGTGGTATCACACATGATTCCAACCCTTTTGGTTATTTAACTGATTTTCCTCTAATCTGGGTGGCGGCCATTTAGTATTTCGCCAATATGGGGCCCCCGGGGGGGGGGGGGGGCCGTCTTGGCGCCCGTCAAAAATCGAAAGGGTATGGCATGGGCAACATCTGGGCCAAATTTGGTGCTTTTGGAAGAATTTGAACCAAACGGCCCCAAAATATCCCTAAGGGCCCTGACTAAGAGCCTCTTTTTTTCTTTTTTCCTTTTTTTTTTCAGCCCTTGTGGCTGAAGTCAAATGAGAACTATATGGTCCATGAGTAGCCTTCAACATAAAAAAAAAAAAATCTTACTATAATTCACCAAATGGCTGTCTGTCTGTCTGTCTGTCTGTCTGTCTGTTCCCAGGTACCGCAAAAACGGCTGAACCGATCGCAACGAAATTTTGGGTGGGTAATCCTGGGACCCCCTGGAGTAAAATCGGCTATATTGTTTTTCCAATTTTTCAGTTTTTCCAAACGTGTCAAATGAGAAGGTGAGTCAAAATTGAAATAAACCACACATTTAGCCCGTCCGTTGTACTTGAGTCGACAGAGATTGCATATTGTTCAAAGGTGCTTTCAAATAATGCATTAGCACAGCCTCTACAGACTTCAGTAGACAGACATTAGTTTGGAGCTAGTTTTTAGATTCTAGGGGCGGGGGGGGGGGGGGGTGAAGTCAGAGGTCAAAATCAGACGAAATTAAGGTTTCTGGCTTGCATTTGTATTATTTGTATTTGTTAATTTGATTTTGTATTTGTATTGAAACAATCCAGATAACACCTAACCCCAAACATACATTACCACAGTCACTACACATTAAAGCAGGTAGATATTTTGTCTTGCTGTCTTCCTTTTGATTTTAAAGGGATCGAAATGAGAGGATGAAGCAGGTGGGCATTGCATTTGCTTGTTAAAGTCTGTGAATCTATTATTTTTTTACACCATATTTATGTTCCAGAAAATGCTTTGCAGATTTGATGGAAAACCTTCAGTACAAACAGCATACATTTTGAGTATCACAATTGTTGGATTATTTAAATCATGAATGGCCATTCTCATTTTGCGTTTTCCTTTTTTACAGGTCATGCTTTCAACCACGGTCCCCGAAAAAGGCCAACCCCCGCTTTGCGGGGAAAAATGGCCTCTAAAAGGTGGTTTTATGCTTTGATCTTGTTGCAGCATTTCGCGTTGTGTTGTTGCTTGGTTTCCCTTCACCGTGTGACGCCTTCTTCCCCTCATGTTGCGCGGGCATCGTGGACGTTGCCTCACAGACGTCACCCCTTTGTTATTTCCCCCTTACCGCATGTAACCGAGTCCCAGGAAACGCTATACTGTATAATTTCCTCGTTCGCTGCTTATCGGCGATGCCTCATTTCCGCTTCCAAATGCCGGAGTGCCATGACTCCCCTCGGTGAGTGTACACGTTGAGCCTGGCCGGGAGCCCCTCGGAATGACCGGTGTGCGTTGCGACTCGGTGGTCTGTTTTATTTCAGCGCGATGAAAGCAGCTGTCGGCTTTGTGCCTTCTTGCTCCCGCCCACAAGGCTGGGACTCAGCCAAATGTCCCGGTGCCCTTGGAGCTGAGCCTTTGGGCGAGGCCCAATGCCTTTCTTCCCTTAGTGTTGTTTCCCCTTTGGCAGATTTTTGCACGCACTGTATTGGTTCACGAGTTATCAAACAGCGACCACTATATTCGTCATGGGTGTCTGTCTGTCTGTCCGCAGCATAACTACCCGATGATGTCATCCGATCTTGATGAAACTTGGGTGGGAGGTTGATATCATGATCTAGTTGTGTCCTGCCTGGAGTGGGTGTATTGCGCCCATTGTGGGCGGAGCGACGCCCGAAAAAGATGTCTTTTTAGGGGGTAATCAAGTTCAAGCTACATCTTCTCCGAGGGGTTTGGTGGAATCTGACAGGGGTTTCGGTATTTGATTAGGCCAATGTCATGTGTCTAGCCCCACGGAGCTCGATTTTTCATTTTCGCCCCAAGGTCAAGGTCACAAGGTCACGAAATTTTTGATGGCTTTATTTCACTGTTCGCTTCCTGATAGGGTGAAATGTCGTACATGATATTATATTATCACATACATCATGAAATACAGGTTTTCCAACAAATTTCAGAATCTTTGACCTTTGAAGGTCACAAAGGTCAAATTTTCAAAGTTGTCCGAATCGAACCGAATTTTCGGTATTGTGTAGCTAACTAACCTCATAACTGATTATACATTATTTTCTATCTCATTTCAAGGTCAGTAACCTTCGTTTTGACATTTCTGGGCCTGCCCTGCCCGGGCCTGTTTTGGTTATAGTCCGTCCTTTGTCATTGAATACCGCTCGCTCGTGAACCATCGTCGTCTCCTGACTTGTTCTTTATTTTCTTTTTAATGTATAAAGTATTCATTTTATTTAATTTCATCTTCTCGGGTTATTTTTTTCTTCTTCTTTTATTGTTTCTTGCATAGATTTCACCCTGTGGCTGAACCTATCGCACGTTTTGGGAGACGTTATTTCTCTACGGGTGATAGTATGCCGTTGAGAACAATGATCTATTCAGTACAATAAATGAAGTGTCAATCGGAGCCAAAATTGAAACCAAAACCTGCCGTTGTGCAATGCTACCAAATCCTTAGTGTAGACGTTTATAGTATAGATGTGTAGATGTAGATGTTGCTTAACCAAAGTGTAGATGTACCAACCAAAGTGTACCATCTACCTAGTGTAGATGTTGTTTAACCAAATATTTTGTTTGAGGGAAAAACAATGCAGTTAGGTTTCTCATATGCCTCGTGTAGCGGAGAGAACGGCTTAAAGGTTCATCTTCATTATGGAGATGGAAAGGGGGGGTCGAGAGTTGACAGGTTAGTGTATTTAATATACTAGCTTCAATTGGGAGGCCCAAATGAAGAGGTAAAATATCAGAAATTGAAGGCTTTTTTTTTTAATTTTAAACGATTTATATAAACATCCGTTAAATCATATCACACGCAAATCATCAAAATCTAAACAGTATTTGTAGAATTTCAATAAAAGCCACATCACTGTTCATATCGCTAAATATTAATCCATCATGTTTGGAAAAACGGAAAAATTGGGGAAAAAAAATTGGAAAAACAATATAGCCTATTTTACTCCAGGGGGTCCCAGGATTACCCACCCAAAATTTCGTTGCGATCGGTTCAGCCGTTTTTGCGGTACCTGGGAATGGACGGGCAGACATTTCGTGAATTATAGTAAATGAATGATCGTTTTAAGGCCATTTTCCCCGCTAGAGCATGGGTTAGCCTTGCGGGCCCCATGACAATCATGGTTCCCTGTTTGAGGCAATGTTTTTATGGCCAGATGCCCTTCCTGACGCCAACCCTTGGTCACGCTCTTACGATGCGCAGGGATACGGTGTACCTATTTTAAACCGGGGTACACACAGGGATCATTCATCCCAGCAAGCTGGTACTCAATTTGTCGACCTCGGAAGAATGACAGGCTGAGTCAACCCCCCTGGCATTAATTCAGCGATCGACAGGGATTCGAACCTAGGATCCCAAGCCGGCACCCTAACCGCTAAGCCAACACCAGGCTTAACCAACACCAACACCAACACCAGTGAATTATAGTAAGATATATATATATATATATTGTTACGGAAACGGAGTACGGCACTCCCCTTAGGGGGGGGGGGGGGTTAGTCCCCCTTCTATTTTCACTGGCCGTCTCCGCTCCTGAAGCTACCCAGCTCCCTCCAGGGAGGCAGGTGAGCAACCTCGTTCGAGACCGTGGACAAGATGTTAATTGCCGAGCGGATGGCAGCCCGCGGCTCGAACCATTAGCAGAAACTAGACCCGATTCTAAACGTTGGCCAAATCATGCCACAGGTATTCAATGGGGAAATCACTAAGACGATCGGATGTGAGGAAACCAGAAGGTAAGGAAGAACAAATATAATTTATTACTACTATTTACAAGACCAAAAAAACCAAGGAGGAGGAAAGAAACGAAAAGAATTTACAGAAGAAGAAGACACAGTGCAACACTAGCTTACCTATACAAACTTACTTATACCCCAGGACAAGACACACAAAACAGACGACAATCAGACTTACACGAATGGGGAATGAAGGCAGGAACGAATGGCTGGAAGGGGAGGAAGGTTCAGCTGGAGCAGGAGAATGGTCGGGCCGGGAGTGAGCAGCCGCCGCCCTTCCTCAGGCGTGTTCGCACGGCGGCGTCGCTTTGTAGCCGTGGCCGAAACCGCTGTCGACGCTCAAAGCTGTGGTGGTCAAAACTGCGGTTGGTTCAGCTCCGGTTGGTTCAGCTCCGGTTGGTTCAAAGCTGCGGTGGACTCCGGTGGAATGCTCCCTCATTTGCTGCTGCTTACTCAACTCTCCTCTTTGACGCATCTCCCGGTAGGGGCTGATCCAATGGGTTTTATAACCCCACCCTCTTGAGCCATACCCACTCATCCTTGGTTGGTCGGCAAGGGCTTTCCCGGCTCCACCCTCTGATGATGAGGGGCGGGCCACGCCCGTAATGTAGCTCCTCCCCCTTCTTCTCCGAGGCTTGACCACGTGCGTAATGGCGGCAATGCAGTTGGCAATAGAGGCTTTGAGGGAATTGAAAGGGGATCTATCTTATTTCAATTCGGTGCAATGCAGAGTCAACTAATGGGAAACACAGCCTTAAACTAATACACATAATAAGGAAATAACTATTTAGAAGGGTTTATGGTGGCCTACGTGCATGTATATGGACTAACTAAGAGGACGACCTTTGACCTTTACACGACGGAGGTATTTACAAGGAATCATTACATTTTACAGAGGGTGATATTTACAACAATTACACAGGATTCTCAAATCCGCAACACTGCACCCTCATCCTCTAGGCACGTCCCGGGCCTATAAAACTTTAACTTACTGTGGCATGTAGGTGTAGTTCCCTCTACAATTAATCTGACCCTGAGTGTGACAGGTGAATTAACCTGACCCTTTTAAAACACCAATAAATATGTCCCTCTGCTGCATTGCACCCTATCTAACAGATTCACGCCCACAGGATAACCGAATTGCGGAATGGTTCTCAAACTAAACATGAACGGTGGGGAGCATTATTTACAAGTGACGTTGATTGTATTTACACTGCAACCCAGGACCTGCGATAGTTCTTTTGGGGGGGGGGGGGGGAGACAGCCTGCACTGCATCGACGCACCAGCACCAACAAAGAGCACCATAAAGCACCAAAACGCACCGGAGTGCACAGTCACCACAATTCAAATAAAAAAACCAAAACCCTGTTGCTGGTCTTGCTCTTCGGCTCCCTCTGCTGGCCATTGTTCTTCCTGATGTTGTCAACTTGTTCTTCTTGCTGGCGGCCTATTTGGACATAATAAAAAGCACAAAACGTGTCCACTTTTTATTTATGGCCCACAGGGGCCGACTAGGGGTGGTTCATCTGTGTGGCATAGGTGCCACGTCACCGAGGTCCGCAAGCAAGATCCTGGGCCATCGTGGCCGGTCCCAGCAGAGGGGCCATGCCCCAACCCGTGGGGTCCATGAGTGGTGCTCAGCCACAGACATGTGGTCCATAAGTGGTGCATCGATGCAAGCAGCTGGTTGCGGGGGTTTGGGCACACAATGGTGGACTCCCGCACGCTCCCCTTCGTGCCCAGAGAGCACGATCCATGGGTCAGGGAAGGAAGACAGAGAGGGCAGGTTAGCGAGGGGTAAGGGCGCAAGGGTACACATCAAACAAGGCAATGCAGAGTGAGGTGCGTCTGGAGACTGAGCGGAGAAAAGCTCGTCCCTACCGTACGTCACCCCCCCTGTTACGTACTCTACCCTTTCTTGCCCTCACCCCATATTTACAAAAACTACACATTTACAAATCCGTCACTACGTCTCGTCCTCCCCATATTTCCCCTAATACCAAATTCGTCACAATCCCACTAATCCAAAATTTGCCATCATCAATTCATCATCAATCCTCATAAGGAGGGAGAGATGGTACATCAGCACAATGTCACACCCACGTCATGATGCGTCTCACATTCCAAAACATTTGCACAAAAACAATAACCAAAACATGGCATGGTGTGGAGTTCTGTCACCTCAGGTGAGTGGATGCAGATGGTGCGAGGAGATTCCAATCCTAACTACTTCCTAAATGACTTTAATACACTTTACACTACCCGGGGTCTTTCCCTGCCAAACCATTGGCCATCTTACTCTATCCGGTTTTAAGAACCAAATTCCCATTGACCAAACTGTGGTGCTTCATCAATTTGGGGTCTCACTCCCTCCCTGTGCCTTTGCACAATTTCAGGACTGGGTCGTGTGGCTCTCCCAGCAGGTCTACCCACCTGCACACCTCCACCACTGCAGTTGCCTCCGAGCTTACCTGCTCCTTACCCTAACCTATCTAACTGGGGAAGGCCCTCTGGCGCTCTCCCCACTCGGTGCCCTCTGGCACTGGGCTACCTGGGTCCGTCCTCCGGATCCTCGGGCCCCATCCGCAACTCCAACGGCTCCCAGAGCCCACCTGTGGCCTCACCTGGCCGACATCCTCACAGTGGCGGAGTGCCCATTTAACTACACACACTAACAGGCCACACGCCCAGCCATTTCCACGTCACTAATGCACCCATCCAAACACCATTCTTCCACATGCACCACAGATGCCAATATCCAACTACAATTTACCTACTCCCTCTACCTAACTCTTAAACTACCCTCCCCGGGTATTCGTGATAGGGGTCCATCCTCCCCATACACACCTTCGCACCAACCACTCCACTCCACATTTTCCACCATACTCACTCCACACCATCCATTCCATACTCCATGTATTCCATGCCATTTATTCCACACAACCATTCTCCATACACCTGTATTGGCACACCTGTGCAATCACTCCTACACCTGGTGCTTCCTGCACCCTCCTTCCTCCCGGACCATTCGGTCAATCATTCAATACAATGCACAACCACAATTGTTCCTCATGCACTGCTCTATACACTTTCACGCTCAATACAACTCACAATCACCTCACACTTTTCACAATACCCTTCTGAATACACCTTTACACACACACGGCATCATCTGATCTAACTACTCCCCTGCTAAAACTCACGCTTCCCCGTCGCCCCTTTAAACTAAGCACAGCCCACGTCATTAACAACCATTCTAACCTCTCTATGTCCCCGACTTCCTTGTCCAATGTCGCTACTTAACGCTACCGTTACCTATGGTCATCTCTAGGTCCCTATACATTATATCCTAACCCTCCCGGGCTAGTTTTCACTGCCATAAACCCCATAAACCTATAGCATAAAAAAATATACATTTCCCGTCACACACCTTCACTTGCACTTCACTTGCATGGCAGAGTTGCCATCCCACCACATCGGGCATGTCCCACTATTAATTTTGTCATCAAATTTCAGCCAATCAAAAATTTGCCAATCACTGCCAATCCTTCTACCAATCATTTGCCAATCATCAAATTTTGCTTTTCAAATTCACTACTGCTATCACCCTCACACGTCTACTCACTTGAGCCTCTCGGTGCGTCAATTCATTTTCAAAGCCCAGTTTCGTGGAGCCGAGCAATGAATGCGGGTGGTTTGTTGCCGGCGGTTGGATCCGTCCGGCATTCGGTTCAGGGAAGGAGGTTTGCTCAGGCCGAGATCCCAAGGTCCACCTCGGCGCGGAGCCGTCTGGTCTCCCGCCCGATGGCCCGATCTCGCCCTGCCGGAACGCCTCAACCACAAGGGGTCGCCGTGCCGACCCTTCCTACCAGGCCGCCCGCTCCGCTTAGCGGAGCACGGACGCGACCGTGCAGAGCGGGGCCCGGCGTGGATCCCGCACGGCGGTTCTTTCGAAACCGCCGGGGTTACGATCCCCACTGGTTCCCGCTGCACACAAAGCCCGGCACGAACCGAGGGCTCGCTTCGGCTAAAAGTCGACCTAACCGCTGCTCCGTTTAACGTCGATGCTTCACTTGCATGCTCACACCCCGCGTTCCGTTCCTTGCTCACACATCCAGCTGTCTCCATACTCTCCGTCATTGCACCTTCTCTTACACACCCCCCATGTACACTCATAGACTTCGTCACACACCTGACCACCGCACACCTTGGCACACACTCGTCGTTCGTACACCTCACCACACACCTCTTCGCGCCCACTCCTCGGTCACATCCTCTGTGACAACCACGGGTGTGCACTCACCTGCACACCCAATCACGTGCTTCACTACCAACTCAAGTGTGCATTCCCACATGCGCCCGACCATTCCAGGTGTGCATCCTTTCATTCCAGGTGTACATTCTCTCTCACCTGCAACAACCAACTCGTGCTCCGTGTCACTCTCACTACTCTCCCCACCACACTCGGTCGCGCATTTACCCTTACTCTCGACAGCGCACTCTGTAATCATGCACCCGTCCGTTACACCCCTTTCTCGTGCATCCTCTTGTGCACACTCTCCCGTTACGTCCTCCGTAACACTCACCACAGGTGTGCACTCTTTCGTTACATCCCCTGTAACACTCCCCATCACGCGCTTCCATGTGCCCCCCCACACCCGCGCTACGACCAACTCGCTCTCGACAGCACACTCACTCCTCGGCACGCACTTTTTCCTCACACACCCCATAGTCGGACATCCTCGCACACCTCCTCTTTCACACTCTGTACCTGTCACACACCTCACCATTGGTCCCTCACGAGCACCCGGGTCTAAACCAACACCCAAGCCGACTGAATCTCCCCTCACACCATATACATTTCCGAGTATATCGCTACTCACCTCGGCACCTCGTCTTCGCTCCTCCTCCGCCACCTGCAAACTCTTTATTTGGTCAGTGAGCACATCATCACGATTTGAGCACAGACCTTGCACCAATTCCATCACCTCCTCCTTTATCTCTCTCTTAGTTTCCCTCCGTCTCTTCTTAATTTCACTCACCCCCTCTTCCACTTCCTCTAACTTTTGCTTCACCTCTTTCATTTTCCGGTGCGCCCCCTCAATTTCTTCCTCTAATGCCACCTTGGTCGTTTCTATGTGCGTCCTTACTTCCCGTTCTTTCGTCTGCATTGCTTCTGTTACCTCGTCCAACCTCTTTGTCAACCCCTCATGTACCATCTGACATTCCCTCTTTGTCGCTATGAGTTCTTTTTTTATCTCTTTCTGTGTCGCCTTTAACCCCCCGATTACCGCCATGTTCTTTTCCACTTGCTCCACTAATTCCTTTTGTCCCACCGTCAGCTGCTCTACTCCCCTCGTCAGATCTTCTATGCCCCCCTGTAACCTAGCCGTACTATTTCTCACCTCTTTCTCCATACGCTCCTCACCTCGCTTTACCTCTTCGTGTACCCCCGCAACCTCCTCGCCCACACCTCGTTTGATCTCCTCCCCCATTTCTCCCATCTCTTTGGTATATGCTGCCCTCATCTGTTCCAAATCATTCCTCTGGGCATCCAATTTAGTTTCCAACCCGATTTTCACCTCCTCTATCTGATCTCCCATTTGTTTAATTTCCCGGGCTGATTGCTCCCCTATTTCCCTCAATTTGCCTTCCATAGTGTTTTCTAACCCCCCTAAACCATTCTTCACCCCTTCCATCTGGTTCTCCTGGGCAGCCATTCTATTTTCCAACCCCGTTAACCCCTCCTTCATTTCCCCCATTTGATTACCCATGTCCTCCAGTTGTCCCTCTAATTTACCTTCTAGCCCTTCCAACCTGTTGTCTAACCCCTCAAATTTATTGTCTAACCCCTCGATTTGGCTTCCCATATCATTCCTCAATTCCCCGATTTGATTGCCCAACCGTTCACTGGTACCCCTTGCTTCGTCCCTCATTGCTCCCATTTGGCCTCCCAATTGCTCACTATCAGCCCTCAATCCCACAAGTTGGTTTCCCAATTGCTCACTATTCCTTTCCATCATTTGTTCCATTTCTCTGCTGGATTTTTCAGCCATTTTTGCCATATACCCCATCATCTGCGCCATGAAGAGGTCCAATTTCACCAGTGCCGCGGGCTCGGCTGCCGCAGCGCCGCCATTTTGTGCCTCTGCAAACACGTGCGCGAGGGCGCCATCTTGTGCACCTGAAACCTCTGCTACCACATCACCATTGCTCTCCTCCTCTCTCTCCCCCATATACACTTCCCTGGGGTCCTGGGTCGACTCTAACCCCTCTTCTAACTCACCCACCGGCACCCGATCACCTTGACCATCCATGGCACGATTTTAAATTTGGATGTGTTTAAAATAAAATTTTGGGCCACTCGTAATTTTGAGTGCGCTAAGCGCACTTCAGGTCCGAATCTCGCTCCTGGCACCAATTGTTGCGGAAACGGAGTACGGCACTCCCCTTAGGGGGGGGGGGGGGGATTAGTCCCCCTTCTATTTTCACTGGCCGTCTCCGCTCCTGAAGCTGCTCAGCTCCCTCCAGGGAGGCAGGTGAGCAACCTCGTTCGAGACCGCGGACAAGATGTTAATTGCCGGGCGGATTAGCAGCCGCGGCTCGAACCATTAGCATTCACTAGACCCGATCCTATTCGTTGGCCAAATCGTGCCACAGGTATTCAATGGGGAAATCACTAAGACGATCGGATGTGAGAAAACCAGAAGGTAAGGAAGAACAAATATAATTTATTACTACTATTTACAGGACCAAAAAAACCAAGGAGGAAAGAAACGAAACGAATTTACAGAAGAAGAAGACACAGTGCAACACTAGCTTACCTATACAAACTTACTTATACCCCAGGACAAGACACACAAAACAGACGACAATCAGACTTACACGAATGGGGAATGAAGGCAGGAACGAATGGCTGGAAGGGGAGGAAGGTTCAGCTGGAGCAGCAGAATGGTCAGGCCGGGAGTGAGCAGCCGCCGCCCTTCCTCAGGCGTGTTCGCACGGCGGCGGCGCTTTGTAGCCGCGGCCGAAACCGCTGTCGACGCTCAAAGCTGCGGTGGTCAAAACTGCGGTTGGTTCAGCTCCGGTTGGTTCAGCTCCGGTTGGTTCAAAGCTGCTTGTGGACTCCGGTGGAATGCTCCCTCATTTGCTGCTGCTCACTCAACTCTCCTCTTTGACGCATCTCCCAGTAGGGGCTGATCCAATGGGTTTTATAACCCCACCCTCTTGAGCCATACACACTCATCCTTGGTTGGTCGGCAAGGGCTTTCCCGGCTCCACCCTCTGATGATGAGGGGCGGGCCACGCCCATAATGTAGCTCCTCCCCCTTCTTCTCCGAGGCTTGACCACGTGCGTAATGGCGGCAATGCAGTTGGCAATAGAGGCTTTGAGGGAATTGAAAGGGGATCTATCTTATTTCAATTCGGTGCAATGCAGAGTCAACTAATGGGAAACACAGCCTTAAACTAATACACATAATAAGGAAATAACTATTTAGAAGGGTATATGGTGGCCTACGTGCATGTATATGGACTAACTAAGAGGACGACCTTTGACCTTTACATGACGGAGGTATTTACAAGGAATCATTACATTTTACAGAGGGTGATATTTACAACAATTACACAGGATTCTCAAATCCGCAACAATATATATATATATATATATATATATATATATATATATATATATATATATCCCTTGCTGGGAGCGATATATATATATATATATATATATATATATACACACACACATCAGTCACTATGCGACCTTCATATCATCAGTGGAGAACCGCCAGCAAGGTGTCCCATGCAGCTGCTGCTGCACCTTGCTGGGAGCGATAAGCACCGCCTGCCACACGGTAACGTTATCTCTGGTATCCACTGATCATAATGAGTCGACCAGGTTGCGGTTGGGAGTTACTAATAATGGTATCTGTAATCTGGTTCTCCAACCTCATGAGCGAACATCATGACGTCATCGCCATGCATGTCCGCATTGCCTGCAAAGCTCCAGAGGAACCATCTAGCAGTGCGTCATTATGGATTTATGTTGTTGTTGTTGTATATATATATTTATGTTGAAGGCTACAGTCATGGACCATATAGTTCTCATCGAGGCACCACTTTAACGCTCCTAAGTCCGAACGGTAGTACTACCCTGGGTGGTTGCTGTCCACAACCTACTACTGTACCAAAAATGTACACTTGTACAAGTATTATCTACATAAAATGTATAAGTATGTACACTTGTCTTTGAGTCGTCTAGCCTGGGTTTGAATGTCGGTCCAACTATTAACTGTCACCCTTGTGTTTCTCCTGCAGGGTAATGCATCAATGTGTTTGTCGTCTGTCAGAAGGACGTCAAGTCGGAGGACCTATCTGCCAGCACTGGTTGTTTGTGGACCTTAAACATCCATGGCTGTCCCCTCTGTGAGAGTTCATGTCATCAGCCTGGAACAAATTAGAAATTCATGACTGACATCTGGGAAGGCAATGCAAACCATCCAGCATAACCCTTGCTAAGAGAGTACTTTGGAAACACCGATGCTCTGTGAAGAGTATAGTACATTTATGATGATGAAAGAGGGAGGTTTGGGGGCTAGGATGGGGGGTTAATTGAGGAATCTCGATTGAAAGAGTAAGAGATATGGGGAGGATGTAACAGAAAGTAGGGCAAGTTTGTGTTGAATGAGTGCGAAGAGAAGGAAAACTAGGATCATCATATAATGGCCTATGCCGAGCATTGGTGCTGCCCAAGCAGTTACTGGGCTTCAATCCTGGTTGCCACTCCAACTCAAGAAGTCAAGACAGGGCAGGAATTTACATTTTGGCCAGCATGCCGGAGATAGCTCGCCAACTCTTTGCGAAGGACACCATGGGATCTTTAACGTCCACCGACTAATGCTGGCAGATGGGATGTCCAATTCAACGTCCATCCTTGGGACGGCACACACATTGATGAATCGCCCTGCCTGTGATCCACAGGGATGTCAGTTTATAGCTGGGTCGGGAGTTGAACCCAGGCGAGACGGCTTGGAGGCAGGTGGGCATCCCTCTGGTCATATTGCCATCCCAAAACGAAGTTAGGCGTAAGTTTGAAAGCATGCATGTGCACGTACACTACTCACAATAAGTTAGGGATATTGGCAAATTCTTCGGTGTGGTTGATTTTGTGTATTAATTATGTTGAAAAAAGTTGTTGGTCCTAATTCTATGGTTATTAATGAGTGTGAAAAAACACAGCATTCTTGATTTCAATACCGTAACCCGAACCCCTATAAATAAATAAAAAACTCACTCCCACAACATCCCTAACTTATTGTGAGCCGTGTACCCGCAGCATCATAGGATCTAGAACAAATTAAAGGATGTGAGAAAGAGCAGCAACATATTTTTTGATAACTTGATGACATCGGAAACTCATGGGTTTGTATTTGATCCGTTTCACAGTGACAAGTATGCAGCAGAACAGGAATAACCATGATGCTCCCACTTAATTCTCTCTTTTTTCATAAAATTACAAACCAGTATAGATGAAAAATCAGTTTCACACAACTATTTAATAAGTGAGATGCAGTTCCATTATTCATTTTAAAGGTACTTTTTATGTCGAGATTTATTTCTAAATAAAGCTAGAGAGTTCATAGAACATCTTATGCAGTGCTCAAATATATCGTTCAATATATATATATATATTTTTGGATACAAGATGAAGGCTCGTGTAAGAGCATTAATGACAACAAAAAAAAAACGGACACATATTAAGACATAATAAAGGGAGCGGGAGACGATGGGGAGGGAGGGGGGGAGCACACAAGTACAACATTTGAGAGCAGGGATATCGGGAGATCTGTGGGAGGGAGAGGGCTTGGGGGGTGGAGGCACAGGAAGGGGGGGGGGTGTGGGTGGGAGAGGTAAAAACCACAAGGACACAGCGGGGACTTCCAAGAAAGAAGTCGGTATTTCAGAAAAGTGGATCTGGGGTGAATTAACGGGGGTAGAAAAGATCAAGGTTTTGGATGGGGAAGATAAGAAATGGTGGTGAACAGTTGTTTTAAAGACCTGGAGGGAGGAGTGGGATTGAACAGAGTGAGGGAGTTTGTTCGAGAGGCTGGAGAAGAGAGGAATGAAAGAGTGAAGGTGAGCAGAGTCTTGATTTTGGGAGTTTCAGCAGAAGAGGGTTGCTGGCAGATCTTGTGCGACCTGTAGGAGTATTTGGGGGACAGAGCACAGACAGGGCGAATTGAAATAAAATAATGATTTTAAAGCTCGTATAAAAAAATTCTGAAATTTACTGCTGTTGACGCAGTCTTATACACAACCTTATTTAACATGTAGTGCAAAACTGGAGGTTTTGAGAAGCAGCAAGAAGGCGATTTGTGTTATACAGTGTTCAAATATAGAAGTCATTTTAAATAAAAACAAGTCAGGAGACGACGATGGTTCACGAGCGAGCGGTATTCAATGACAAAGGACGGACTATAACCGAAACAGGCCCGGACAGGCCAGGCCCGGAAATGTCAAAACGAAGGTTACTGACCTTGAAATGAGATAGAAAATAATGTATAATCAGTTATGAGGTTAGTTAGCTACACAATACCGAAAATTCGGTGAAAAATGAAAAAAAACAAAAAAACAAAAAAAAAACAAGTAAATAAATCAATTAATAAAATGAAAAAAAAAAATGAAAAAATCGAGCTCCGTGGGGCTAGACACATGACATTGGCCTAACCAAATACCGAAACCCCTGTCAGATTCCACCAACTCCCTCGGAGAAGATGTAGCTTGAAATCGATTACCCCCTAAAAAGACATCTTTTTCAGGCGTGGCTCCGCCCACGATGGGCGCAATACGCCCACTCTAGGCAGGACACAACTAGATCATGATATCAACCTCCCACCCAAGTTTCATCAAGATCGGATGACATCATCGGGTAGTTATGCTGCGGACAGACACCCACACACACAGACAGACGCACACACATGACGAATATAGTGGTCACTTGATAACTCGTGAACCAATTAAGATTTTAAAAGTCGTATAAAAATAAATCCGGAAGTTTACCAAGGTTGATGCAGTGACTATTACACCACATTATCGAGCACATTACATTAGTTATTCGTTCCTGTTGTTTGTGTCCTTCATAACGTCCTTAAAAACAGTAGGTTTCCTGTTTGGAATGATTCTCAATCTTGTTTGACTGCCAAACAGGCAGACAGTAAAAAAACTCTCAATCCTCTGCACATCTGCGGTCAGGCCAAATTCAGAGCCAAAGTACTGCTAAACTGCAGGTTTGTTTTGTTCAAATCCAGGTGTTCAAAATATAGCACTCATTTGAAATCAAGTTGTTCCTCAATCACAAACCAACGGTTGAAGATGGGTAAACAGACATCGGTGAACCTATTGCTTTAACCCCACTCTTTGCTTTGTGTGTGTGGGGTAAAAATATTTCTTCAACCTACAGTACAGATGATACTCAAACATCACTCAGTAGAGCGCATAATTTCAGAATCATTGGAATCTCCCGCGATGAAGCTAACTCCGAGAGCCTTTCACTCCCTCACCGCAGGCAGGTTGGTGGTCTTTCTGTCTTCTATTGACTCCCTCCAGGTGGTCTTTAAAACAGCTGTTCACCATCGTCTCTTGTCTTCCCCCATCCAAAACCTTGATCTTTTTTTCTACCCCCGTTAATTCACCCCAGATCCACTTTTTTGAAATACCGACTTCTTTCCTGGAAGTCCTAGCTGTGTCCATGTGTTTTACACCTCTCCCACCCCCCCCCCCTTTCCCACGCCTCCTCCCCCCCCAAGCCCCCTCCCTCCCACAGATCTCCCGATGTCCCTGCTCTCAAATGTTGTACTTGTATGTTTCTCCCTCTCTCCCCATCTTGTCTCCCGCTCCCTTTATCTTATGTTTTATGTGTCAGTTTGTCTTTTTGTGATTAATGTTAGCTCTTACACGAGCCTCGATCTTGTATGCAAAAAAAAGAAAAAGAAAAGAAAAGCAGTGTAGCCAGGTCTCAAGGGATACCCAAGAAGACCAAACCACATGATACCCACAGTTCAGGTAGGAATTTGTAATTTGTTCATCGTACCATGGATAACTCAGCACTTTGTGAAGGACACCATTTAATCTTTAATGTCCACCGGATAATGCTAGCAGATGGGACTCCCAGCTTAACATCCATTTGTAGGACGCTCGATGATGCAAGACCCTGTCTGCAAAGTACCAATCTGACAGTTTATAGTCAGGTGAGGAATCGAACCCAGACAAGACAGCTCAAAAGTACGGGTAAATGTGCTACCTCTGCACGGCCCTGCCATAACAAGCACACGTACTTTATCGACGATGCACACGTTGGAAAACAAGGACGTAATGTTCACATACGACCTGATGATCCCATCGAGCAGGAACAATGAAAACCAGAATGACACGCGGTAGACACGTACCTCCGCCAGGCTGAGCAATTTAAGATTTGTATCCCACTTATGGGCCAGATCTACTGACCTGAACGAAATGCTTCTTCTTGTCTTTTTACCAACTCATCCACCAAGCTTTGGCACAATCCATTCGCAACATTTTGAGACCGTACTATACGGTATATCGTTTTTAGCCCCATTTCTCAATGGTGAAGAATCACTTATAAAACTCCAGTATCCGGATCCTCACAAAAATCAAATCATTTTGTCCTTGTCAAACACCTAACCTGTCCACCAAATTTCATCCAAAAGTTATGGATGGATTATGACAAAACTTGGTGGATGAGTTGGGTAGGTGACACCAGCAGGCGGATTAGATTTCGGTTAAGGTCCGGATGCAGATCCAACTTAACAGTGGGAGACAAAACCTAAACGGTTCAACCTCGCGGAGTTTCTTTTTTTGAGTGTATACAAGATCGAGGCTCGTGTAAGAGCTAACATTAATCACAAAAAGACAAACTGACACATGAAACATTAGATAAAGGGAGCGGGAGACAAGATGGGGAGACAGGGGGAAGCGCACAAGTACAACATTGGAGAGCAGGGACATCGGGAGATCTGTGGGAGGGAGAGGGCTTGAGGGGAGGAGGTGTGGCAAAGGGGGGGGGGGGCGTGGGAGAAGTATAAAACACAAGGACACTGCTAGTACTTCCAGGAAAGAAATCGGTATTTCAAAAAAGTGGATTTGGGGTTAATTAACGTGGGTAGAAAAGATCAAGGTTTTGGATGGGGGAACATAAGAGATGGTGAACAGCTGTTTTGAAGACCTGGAGGGAGGAGTGGGATTGAAGAGAGTGAGGGAATCTGTTCCAGAGGCCGGACAAAAGAGGAACGAAAGAGTGAAGGTGAGCAGAGAGTCTTGATTTTGGCAGTTTAACTATATTTTGGCAGCTTGCTCTCTGAGCTTGTGGTTTCTCTGCGGTTGGTGCAGCTCCGACATCGGAAATGAATCTGTGCACCCGGATGTTTACGTCCTGTGTGAATGGCCATCTTTGGCTCTGAATGGTAAAGCAATAACATTGTCATGTGCATATTGTGTGAAGCTTCTCAAGCACCACCCAACCGGTGATTAGGTGGAGTTTTACCACGCACTGGGATTTTAAAGCACTTTTTCGTGCCTCTGTCCAAACGGTCTACATGGAGGTAAAGGAAGGGTCTTTCAAGCA
The DNA here is from genome assembly GCF_964187855.1 of Myxine glutinosa. Taxonomy (NCBI): domain Eukaryota; kingdom Metazoa; phylum Chordata; class Myxini; order Myxiniformes; family Myxinidae; genus Myxine; species Myxine glutinosa. Next base: position 32,534,420 of record NC_136271.1, read on the forward strand.
AAAGGTCTTGAGGTGCTTATTTTGTCTCATCTAGATTGATCTCTTATCCTTTATGATTTCTTGTCCCTCTATAATCTCATGTTATACATGTCCTTTCCCTGTTTTTAGCCTCCTGCCGGATGGAATTATCAACACCACGTCATGCGGTGCAACTCCCTCCAGGGAAGGATATTGTTCCAACTCTACGCTGAGTGAACAGGACGCAAGCATAGCTGGGTAGAGATGTTGAGGAGGGTTTGAGTCGTGTTGTAGTCATAAAATATTAGGTGGGATGGGGTGGGGGGATTTGCTCACACAGGCTTGTGGGACCGACCTGCGGTTCGATGATCACCACGGTCTCCATGGAGTTAAAGGAAGCGTCTTCCAAGCAAAATATCCAAACAATCATTTTAATAATAAAAAATAAGCCACGGCAGCACTTGTAAATAAAATAGCCCAAAATGACTACTCGCCTTGCCGGGTGGTCCCACGTATGGCGCCCCACCCGACCAAGGCGGGTCCGACTGCACTAACTCAGACAGCAGTGGTTTTTCATTGCACCTCCAACAAAATTCCTGTCCACATAACGGATGCACCACCGAGCACCTCCATGTCCCCCTCCCCACCAACCTTCTTCTGGACTTAACCAAAATATTATTGGGGACCCCAAACAGCCCCACAAACCTTTCGGCGTAGATAACGTATACACTACAAGTGCCCCACCCCCTCCGCCCCTACCCCACCAACCTTGCTGCGTACACAACGTATACACTACAAGAGCCCCCCACAAACCTTGCTGCGTACATAACCTATATACGACAAGAGCCCCCCACAAACCTTGCTGCGTACATAACCTATATACTGCAAGAGCCCCCCACAAACCTTGCTGCGTACATAACCTATATACTACAAGAGCCCCCCACAAACCTTGCTGCGTACACAACGTATACACTACAAGAGCTCCCCACAAACCTTGCTGCGTACATAACCTATATACTACAAGAGCCCCCCACAAACCTTGCTGCGTACATAACCTATATACTGCAAGAGCCCCACACAAACCTTGCTGCGTACATAACCTATATACTGCAAGAGCCCCCCACAAACCTTGCTGCGTACATAACCTATATACTACAAGAGCCCCCCACAAAACTTGCTGCGTACATAACCTATATACTGCAAGAGCCCCCCACAAACCTTGCTGCGTACATAACCTATATACTACAAGAGCCCCCCACAAACCTTGCTGCGTACACAACGTATACACTACAAGAGCTCCCCACAAACCTTGCTGCGTACATAACCTATATACTACAAGAGCCCCCCACAAACCTTGCTGCGTACATAACCTATATACTGCAAGAGCCCCACACAAACCTTGCTGCGTACATAACCTATATACTGCAAGAGCCCCCCACAAACCTTGCTGCATACATAACCTATATACTACAAGAGCCCCCCACAAACCTTGCTGCGTACATAACCTATATACTACAAGAGCCCCCCACAAAACTTGCTGCGTACATAACCTATATACTGCAAGAGCCCCCCACAAACCTTGCTGCGTACATAACCAATATACTTCAAGAGCCCCCCACAAACCTTGCTGCGTACATAACCTATATACTACAAGAGCCCCCCACAAAACTTGCTGCGTACATAACCTATATACTACAAGACCCCCCACAAACCTTTCCACGTACATAACCTATATACTAGGAGCCCCCCACAAACCTTGCTGCGTACATAACGTATACACTACAAGAGCCCCCCACAAACCTTGCCGCGTACATAACCTATATACTAGGAGCCCCCCACAATCCTTGCCGCGTACATAACCTATATACTAGGAGCCCCCCACAATCCTTGCCGCGTACATAACCTATATACTAGGAACCCCCCACAATCCTTGCCGCGTACATAACCTATATACTAGGAGCCCCCCACAATCCTTGCCGCGTACATAACCTATATACTAGGAGCCCCCCACAAACCTTGCCGCGTACATAACCTATATACTAGGAGCCCCCCACAATCCTTGCCGCGTACATAACCTATATACTAGGAGCCCCCCACAATCCTTGCCGTGAAGGAGCTGGGGCTCCCACGTCGATCAGAAGAATGGACGCGACAAAAAGCTGGAATTCATCTGAGTTGCTTTATTGAAATCAAACACTCAGGCACTCTGAAAAACCGTTTATCTCTCAGCAATATATATCTATTCCGCCAGGGGGTTTGCCCAGGCCCGGCGCCAGGGGGCGTGGCCCAGCGTCCTGGCTGCGGCCTGGCAAGTTGAGGGCGAGCCTGCCCGGGCATGCCCGGGCATGCCCGGGCGTCCCGGCCGAGGCCTGGCAAGTTGAGCGCGGGCCTGCCCGGGCGTCCTGGACGAGCCCGGCATGGTGATCGCTCCGCGTCCTTGATAGGTGCAAGGCGATTGTGAAAACTCAGCGGCAGCCGCTACACACGTCCCCCCAGAATCGACTTGCACCGGCAGGGTCAATTTGAGGGGGGTCCTGACGACCCGGCCGAAGCGACCCCTGGCGGGTCGTGGGAGGGGGTCCGGTGAGGTGGTGGGCGGTCGAGTGGGGGGCACCGTGGACGGGGGGCGGCCTCGCCGCGGCGGAAGGGCCACCCGTGGTGGGTGGTCGACGTCCACGTGTGCCGGCTTGAGGCGGTCCACAGCAATCCGGTCCGACCTGCCGCCGATGTCGATGACGAACGACTTGTCGTCCCGTCGCAGCACCCGGAAGGGCCCGTCGTACGGCGGCTGGAGTGGCCACCGATGTGCGTCGTGACGCACAAAAACATACTCCGCTGTGCGGAGTGCTGGGGGGACGTAGGACTGGGGGTCACCGTGGCGGGATGTTGGCACGGGGGCAAACCGTCGGGCGGCCTCCTGGAGGTCCGAGCGCTGGTGAGCTGCGGACCAGGGACTGGTAGCGTCGGGCACAAATTCGCCCGGGACGCGTAGCACCTGGCCATAGACAAGCTCGGCGGTGGATGCCTGGAGGTCTTCCTTGGGGGCCGTGCGAAGGCCCAAAAGGACCCACGGCAGCCGGTCGGCCCACCCGACGTCTTGAAGGCCGGCCATGAGCGCGGCCTTCATGGAGCGGTGGAATCGCTCGCACAACCCGTTTGCTTGGGGGTGGTAGGCCGTAGTACGGTGGAGCTTGACCCCCAGGTTGCGGGCGACCGCGCCCCACAGCTCGGAGGTGAACTGTGGACCGCGGTCTGACGAGATGTCCGCCGGTGCGCCGAAGCGGGCGACCCAGGTGGCGATGAAAGCCTGCGCCACGTCGGCGGTGGTGGTGGAGACGAGGGGCACGGCCTCCGGCCACCTGGTGGTCCTGTCCACCATGGTGAGCAGGTGTGTGAACCCCCGTGACGGGGGGAGGGGGCCCACCAGATCCACGTTGACGTGGTCGAAACGTCGTTCGGGCACGGTGAAAGGTGCCAGCGGGGCCTGGGTGTGTCGGTGGACCTTGGCCCGTTGGCAGGCCGTGCAGGCGCTGGTCCAATCGCGGACGTCCCGACGAAGGCCGTGCCAGACGAAACGCGCCGACACCAGCTTCTGGGAAGCTTTCCGGCCCGGGTGGGAAAGGCCGTGGAGGGAGGCGAAGATGCGGCGTTGCCAGGCGACGGGCACGATGGGGCGAGGCTGGCCTTGGGAGACGTCACAGAGCAGGACAGTGTCCGCGCAGGGGATGTCGGCCAGGCGGAGGCCCGTGTCCGCCCCCCGGAGGGCTTGCACCGTGGTGTCGGTGGTTTGGTCCGCCGCCATAAGCGCAAAATCCACGCCCAGGTGGACCGCGTTCGCGCTGGCCCGGGAAAGACAGTCGGCCACGGCGTTGTTTTTGCCGGCGACGTGCCGGATGTCCGTGGTAAACTCCGACACGGCGGAGAGGTGGCGCTGTTGGCGGGCCGACCATGGCTCCGTGACCTTGGCCATGGCGTAAACCAACGGCTTGTGGTCGACGAACGCCGTGAAAGGACGGCCCTCCAGGAGGTGGCGGAAATGGCGGACGGCCAGGTGTAGACCGAGGAGCTCCCGGTCAAACGTGCTGTATTTGAGCTCGTTCGGCTGGAGCTGCCGGCTGAAAAAAGCGAGTGGCTGCCAAACCCCGTTCACCCATTGCTCATGTACGGCGCCCACCGCGTAGTCGGAGGCATCCGTGGTGAGGGCGATGGGAGCGTTGAGCACCGGGTGAGCGAGCAGTGTTGCGTCGGCGAGGGCCCGCTTTGAGCCTTGGAAGGCCGCGTCCATTGCTGCGGACCAGGCGATGTCGTGCTTGGCCGGCTTGCCCCGGAGGGCTTCGTAGAGGGGCCGCATGAGCTGAGCAGCGCGGGGCACGAAGCGGTGATAAAAATTCACCATTCCCAGGAATTCCTGCAGGGCCTTTATGGTGCGGGGACGCGGGAACGTGGTGATGGCCTCGACCTTGGTTGGCAGCGGCACGGCCCCGTTCTTGGTGATGTGATGGCCCAAAAAATCAACGGCCGTCGTGCCGAAGTGGCATTTGGCCGGGTTGACGATGACGCCGTGCTCGCTGAGGCGCTCGAACAGTGTTCGGAGGTGGAGGAGGTGCTCGGCCCGGGACGTGCTGGCGACGAGGATGTCGTCCAGGTAAACGAAAAGGAACGGCAGGTCACGCAGCACGCCGTCCATCAAGCGCTGGAACGCCTGAGCCGCGTTCTTGAGACCAAACGGCATCCGCAAGAATTCGAATAAGCCGAACGGCGTGATGACTGCCGTTTTAGGGACGTCGGCCGCCCTGACAGGTACCTGGTGATATCCCCGTATGAGGTCAATTTTTGAAAAAATGACCCGTCCCGCCAGACGGGCGGAGAAGTCTTGGATATGCGGGATCGGGTACCTGTCGGGGGTGGTAGCGTCATTCAGACGGCGGTAGTCGCCACACGGGTGCCATCCACCCCCCGGCTTTGGCACGATGTGCAGTGGCGAGGCCCACGCGCTATCGGAGCGCCGCACGATGCCGAGGTGCTCCAACGCGTCGAATTCGGCCTTCGCTACGGCGAGCTTGGCTGGGTCGAGGCGGCGGGCCCTGGCGTAGACCGGCGGGCCCGTGGTTGGTATGTGGTGCTCGATCCCATGCCGTACTGCGACGGCCGAAAACATCGGCCGCGTGAGGGCCGGGAACTCCGTGAGCAGGCGAGCAAACTCATTCGCCGCCGGGACGGTGCATGCCAGCTCGGTCGGCGCGGAGCTGCTCAATGTGCATACCAGGGAGCTGAAGGTTTCAGCGTTGATTAAACGACGCCGTTGGACGTCCACCAGCAGTCCGTGTGCGCAGAGGAAGTCGGCGCCTAGCAGAGCCACGGGCACGTTGGCGGTTACAAACGTCCAAGCAAAGCGTTGGCCGCCGAAGCAGAGGGTGACGTTGCGCGGGCCGAAGGTGCGGATAGTCGATCCGTTGGCCGCAACTAAGGAGGGGCCGCAAACCGCGGATTGCCTGTCCTGGTCAGAGGCGGGTATGACGCTCAGTTGGGCGCCGGTGTCGCACAGGAAGCGCCGTCCGGACGCTGTATCCGTGATGAACAGTAAGTTGCCCGTGTGGCCGGCGCTCATGGCTGGTAATGAACGCCGGCCCGGCCGTTTCCCGGCCTGCCGAAGGTGCACGGGGGTCGGCATGTCCGGGCCTTCTGTCCGAACCTGGCATGATAGTAACACCACGCTTGGTCAGGTGGAGGCCTCGGTCGTCGTGCCGGAGGTGGTCGGCTCGGTAGAGCGGCCGCCAATGGCGTCGGCAGTTCGGCCGTCGACCGTGCCGGGTGCTCGGGCGCCCTGGGTGTTGCGTCGGACGGCGGTGGGTCCCATGTCGCCGCTACGATGCGCTGTCCTGCGGCGGAGATCTTGTCGGCTTCTCTGGCAAGGGCCCGGGGATCTGTGATCGTCGTGCTTGCCAGGGCGAGGCGTACCGGGTTAGGCAGCTGACGGAAGAACAGCTCCCGGAACAGGAATGCCGGAGAGTGCTCGCCGAGCAGTGAAAGCATGTAGTCCATGCGCTCGGAAGGGCGCGTGTCGCCGAGCTCAGGCAGATCGAGCAGGCGCCGTGCGCGTTCCGCCGATGGGAGGGCGAAAGCATCGAGGAGCAGCTTCTTAATCGCGCCGTATTTGTCAGCGGCTGGCGGGCTTTCGAGGAGGCTCAGGGCGCGGGCCGCAGTAACCGACCCGAGCGCAGCTACCACATGGTGGAAGCGGGTGTCGTCGGCCGTTATGCTTCGCAGGGCGAACAGGGACTCCGCCTGTGCGAACCAAACCGCCGCGTGAGCCTCCCAGAAGGTAGGCAGTTTAAGGGCGACTGCCGTGTCCATGTCGATAGGTCACCAATGAAGGAGCTGGGGCTCCCACGTCGATCAGAAGAATGGACGCGACAAAAAGCTGGAATTCATCTGAGTTGCTTTATTGAAATCAAACACTCAGGCACTCTGAAAAACCGTTTATCTCTCAGCAATATATATCTATTCCGCCAGGGGGTTTGCCCAGGCCCGGCGCCAGGGGGCGTGGCCCAGCGTCCTGGCTGCGGCCTGGCAAGTTGAGGGCGAGCCTGCCCAGGCGTCCTGGACGAGCCCGGCATGGTGATCGCTCCGCGTCCTTGATAGGTGCAAGGCGATTGTGAAAACTCAGCGGCAGCCGCTACAGCCGCGTACATAACCTATATACTAGGAGCCCCCCACAATCCTTGCCGCGTACATAACCTATATACTAGGAGCCCCCCACAATCCTTGCCGCGTACATATTAACCTATATACTAGGAGCCCCCCACAATCCTTGCCGCGTACATATTAACCTATATACTAGGAGCCCCCCACAAACCTTGCCGCGTACATATTAACCTATATACTAGGAGCCCCCCACAAACCTTGCCGCGTACATAACCATCTCGTCACAGTTTATACAACGTGGCTCCATCAATAGAGGTTTGTGGATCGTCAGTCTTCTCCCTAAATTGTGCGACAGAGAATCCAGAAGGTTTTTCACCATCTTAACTCATTCGTGGTTCGTTATTCCTGGGATACGGATAATAATATCGTCTTCATTGCTGAGAGATTGACCTGATCATCCGCGGTAAATCTTAGTCGCCCGATACTGATTTCCCCGTATTGGACAATGTACGCGTCATACAAATGAACTTCATTCACAATCTTCATCGGAAAAACAACCGTCATAAAGTTTCGTTTTTGACCCCGATTGACTCGCATTTCAAATTCCAACCCAAGCAAATCCAATGTTAATTTAGTGATAGTAGAAGCGCCCCAAGGGTAGCAGGGAGATGCTGCAAGGTCGTGTTAATCTGGCGAGCTGCCTTGAGGGTATATTGTACGGAAACAAAGTGCGAGGTGTTTACACAGCTTTAACGGCTGAAGAACGAGCGTCAAACAGAGCGCCTTTAATTCATTTTCGGCTCGAACAGTCATAGCCATGTCTGAACTGGCAGGCCATGGGGTTACCAGTAGAAGCGGACAAACGGATTTTCAGTCCCCATGTTAAAGTTGCATACAGAGAAACGATCCCATATCAAGGGAGGTGTAATGTATGTTTGAAGTGCCTGCAATTGAGAAGCGACTACATCGTTGTTGTTGTTGGTTGTCCCGAGGGACCCAGAAAAATAAACAGACTTCTGGCGCGGACCGGATGGCCGAACATGAGGAGTCCTGCTTTATTACATGGTGTCAGAAGTGGGATTCCAATGTGAGCCCATCCGGTCCGCCCCTCCCTTTGATTATTCAAGACGATATAAAAGAGATTTCAAAAAGTAAGTACAAAAAAATTATTCAACCCAGATAGGACTTGGACCTACACTTACCCAGTTTGGAGGAGCGTGATGCCTTATCCATTCGGCCATTAAGCTACAACATTAGTTTTGGGTAATAACATTTTGAAGTCTTTTTCTTGGTATACAACATCGAGGTTCGTGTAAAAGCTAACATTAATCACAAGAAAACAAACTGACACAAAACATACAATAAATGGAGATACCTCTTGCAGACAAGATGGGGAGACAGAGGGAAGTACACAAGTACAACAGTATAGAACAGCGACATCGGGAGATCTGTGGGAGGGAGAGGGCTTTGGGGGAGGAGGCGTGGGGAGGGGGGAGGTGGGAGAGGTACAAAAGACATGGACACTGCAAGGACTTCCAGGAAAGAAGTCGGTATTTCATAAAAGTGGATCTGGGGTGAATTAATGGGGGTAGAAAAGATCAAGGTTTTGGATGGGGGAAGATAAGAAATGGTGGTGAACAGCTGCTTTGAAGACCTGGAGAGAGGAGTGGGATTGAAGAGAGTGAGGGAGTTTGTTCCAGAGATGGGAGAAAAGAGGAATGAAAGAGTGAAGGTGAGCAGAGAGTCTTGACAGTGCTTGACAATGCACCATGGTTCAATTATTTCCATGGAGCGGTTTCGGAGATAAAGAGGTGCAACGTTTTTCAGTTTTTCCAAAATGGCACCTGTACTCGTGACTTATGACGTCACAATAATCATAAAAAAATATATACAGGAGTCGCTCCTATGGTCAAAATTTCGTCAGAGTATTTCTTTTTTCATACTGATCGGACCAAGGCCTGTACTAGTCGATTTATGACGTCATAATGAAGAGAATGATGACATCGTCATTAACAAATCTTATTCCTTATGGTGAGTACTTGACAATGAGCCATGTTTCAATTTTTGTTCATTGAGCGGTTTCGGAAATATGGAGGTGTCACCTTTTTCCAAGATGGCGTCCATACCACGTCACCTCTGTCGTCATAATTATGAATAAAAAATTAGAGAGGCGGATGCGCTCCTATGGTGAAATTTCGTATCAATCGGACCAACGGTTGCCGAGAAAATGAATTTTTTAAATGCAGACATGCACACCACACGTACGCCGCACGTACGCACGCATCCGATCGCTTAAACCTGCTGTTTGTGGACGTTTAAACGAGGAAGCAGCACGTCGCGTTCATTTTAAAATTCTGCTATCACTCGGCTGAGATGGGACCACCGAGACTCCGAGCGGATGCTCCAACCATGACGTCATCGAGTCTGGTTATTATTAACAATGCATGAATGACGTAAAAACGCAGCCTTATTCGAAGCCCGCGCTTTTAATAGCTTGGGTCGCTTTACCTGGAATGTTTCCCGTTATTTTAAAATCGAACCGGACGGAGCAACACCGCAAAGAGGGCCCTGACCCAATAATCGGTCGATTTCATGCATTTCCATGTTACCGTAGTGTGTACTTTAAATAATGACCTTCCACCCAGCATGGTTCGATGGAAAACGCCCTCAGTATGACGTCATCCTCGCGCGTTATTGGTCTCCGCTGTGTCGTTGACCCCGCCCACTCGCAGCTGCGGTCACGACGGCAAGAGTTACGATCAGACCACGTGCCCAAGAGAACAGGACTATCTTAATCGCCGGATAAAAACAAAAAACACCAAACCATAGATGTATTTTCACTTCATTTGATGACGTACTGTATTTTAAAAACAATACATGTAAAAATAAAATCAGTGACGTTTTGCAAGAAATTAAAAAAGAGGAAAGCATCGATTTGATGCTTGGCATAACAATGTTGTTTATGTTTTATTGATGCTTAAAAATGTATCTTCATATTTGTTACACAATACAGTATGTTACAATATTATGTTCGATAAATTAGAGGAATTACTGCCAACTTTCCTCCACCTGTTCCCTTTTCTCCCAAGTCATTTTCTCTACTTTCTCCAACCTTCATTCCTTTTCTTCGTCCTTCTACATCCCAGTTCCCATTCTTCCTCTTCCAACATCATCTCCTTCCAACATCATGACATCATCCTCCAACATCCTCCTCCCCCCTCCAACGTCATCCTCCACATCATTCCCCTCCAACGTCATCCTTCACATCATCCTCCTCCAACGTCATCCTCCACATCATCCTCCTCCAACGTCATCCTCCACATCATCCCCCTCCAACGTCATCCTCCACATCATCCTCCTCCAACGTCATCCTCCACATCATCCTCCACATCATCCTCCTCCAACGTCATCCTCCACATAAGCCTCCTCCAACTTCATCCACATCATCGTCCTCCAACGTCATCCTCCACATCATCCTCCTCCAACGTCATCCTCCACATCATCCTCCTCCAACGTCATCCTCCACATCATGCTCCACATCATCCTCCACATCATCCTTCACATCATCCTCCTCCAACGTCATCCTCCACATCCTCCAACGTTATCCTCGCATGAGGAGAGGGTATTGCATTTGAGTCCATTTTGTTTGTCTGACTGTGTTTGTTTGTCCGCACAGAATAAATATGACTTTCTCTGCAACCGTTGGTTCAATTGACAAGAAATTTTCACCATAGGTGCAACTACTCCACCAGTATCATTTTAAAAATGATAATTATGACGTCATAGGTCACGTGGTATTGGCGACATCTTGGGAAAAAACAAATAAAATTGCACCTCCATATCTCCGAAAGCGTTGCATAGAAAAAATTGAGACAAGGCTCATTGTAAAGAACTCTCCATGTGGAATAACATATGTTAATGATGATGTCATAGGTGCCTTCATTATGACGTCATAATTCGACAAGTATAAAACTTCATCCGATCAATATGAAATTTCTTGAGCATCATCTAGGTATAAATTGGTGGGGGAAAACTAATAATGATTACGTCACCGGTCACGCGGTTCGGCCGCCATATTTGTTTTAACACAAAAGCCTTAAAATAAACACTGAAAACATGTCCTGGCGAGGAGGGTCTGCAATCTACGTATGATTGCTCTTTCCAGTTTCGTATGTAGTCTGTAGCTGCTGGTTGCATCGTTTCTGGGAATGCGGCTGTGCCATGCAGTGCCCCCTGTTTTCAGTAAGCTGGTACTCATTTTGCCAACCTCGGAAGGATGACAGGCTGAGTCAACCCACCTGATATTATTTAACGGAAGGATGCTAATCCGATTGATGCAAAACGTGTACATGTTTTGATTAGAATCACTGAGTGATCACCTCCCTGCGACTTCCTGAAGATTTAACAGGCCTTCGACAATATGGTTTAGCGCGTGGCATTCTGCTTCACTTACCTCCAACTCACCATAGTTCGATGGACCTTCCAGGATTTTTCGCTGAAACAGATCACTTGCATTTGATGTTGAACATCAGAGAGCTCAGGTTGCACACACAACTTGGCTCTCCATTCAGTCTTGGTCATCTTCGTTATGGAGAAGCCTCTCACACACTCCCTCCTACGCCCTCGTTGATGTTGATGACGTTGATGACGTTGGCACTACCAGCCCAGTTTGCACCAACAGAAGGGGATATTTGGCAAGTCGCGGCTTCTGGATTTGATGACCTCTGACCAGAAATCTGAATTCAACACTTCTGGAGGACATTTTCTTGATCCTCAGGGATTTCTAGTCTGCCCATTCATGAAGCACACCCGTTGTATCAGCAACCCTGGCATCCATTTAAGGCCTGGAAGTGGTTGAAAAAAGCAGTAACTGGCCCATCTCGGTATTCCTCAATGTCCTTAACTGTGCCAGGCAAACACGAAACTTCCATTTTCTTGCCACTGTCACCATCCAATAAAGAGCTGAATTGTTCGTCCATGTGTCTGGTTCCCTCTGCCACCAAAGGTGGATGGAGGTTATGTTTTCTCCCCGATCTGTTTGTCTGTCCATTTGTCTGTGAACAAGATATCTCAAAAAGTTGTGGACGGATTCAAACTAAATTTGGCAGTGATGTAGCGTATATGACAAGGACGAAATTATTACATTTTGGTGAAGATCTGGATTCGGATCCGGCTACCAGAATTTTTTAAGTGATTCTTCACCATTGGGAGACGGGGCCAAAAACGATACATAGCAGGATATCTCAAAAAGTTGTGACGAATTTGGACGAAACTTGGTGGACTGGTTGGGTGTGTGACAAGGACGATTCGATTAGATTTTGGTGAAGATCTGAATATGGATTCGGATATGAGAATTTAGTTTTCTAAGTGATTCTTCACCATTGGGAGATAGGACCAAAAACGATACATAGCAGGATATCTCAAAAAGTTAGGGACGGATTTGGACGAAACCTGTTGGACAGGTTGTGTGTGTGACGAGGAAGAATCAATTAAATTTTGGTGAAGATCCCGATCCGGATCTGGCTAGTAGAATTTTTTAAGGGGATTCTTCACCAATGAGTGATATGGCCAACCAGGTGGAGGTATGCTCTCTACTGAGTGCCACTCTAGTTACTCCCGTTAGGGAGTAATTTTTTTCGATCGTGTCCGTCCGTGTGTGTGTTCGTGTGTTTGTGAACAGGATATCTGGAAAAGTTCTGAACGGATTTGGATGAAAGTTGGTGGGATGATTGCCCTTGGGATAAGGAAGAATTTATTAGTTTTTGGTGAAGCTCAGGATATTATTCCGGATCCAGGAAATGTTTTTGGGAATTTTTCTTTCTGTTTTACCTCATTAAAGCTTTTATTCTTATTCTTAAATGATGTTTTTCTCCTCTAATTCCGAGATATATCAAAATAAATTATCTGATAGTCAGGGCCTACTTTCTTTTCCATTTTATTGTTTTGGGGAGAGGGGATGTTAAACAAAACGTATTATTGTCCCCCGTCGCACCGCGGAGCGAAAGGGGGACTATGGTTTTCCCCTCCGTCCGTGTGTTCGTCCGTCCGTCCGTCCGTGCGTGCGTGTGGGCGTGCGGGCGTGTGTGCGGGCGTGCGTGCGTGTGGGCGTGCGTGCATGCGTGCGTGCGTAAGCGAAGGACCGCATTCGAATTTGGTGTGTGGGTGCAACCCACGTCAAAATCCAAGATGGCCGCCGCCATGTATGTCTGATGCCATGTATGTCTGAACCTTGTGAGCTGAATATCTTGAAAAATAAGCGAAGTGCCAACTTCTAATCTGGTGTGTGGGTGTATCTAGGCATAGGGAAGAACACTATTGAAAATTGGGTCGCCACGTCCAAATCAAAGATGGCCACCGCCATGTATGTCTGAACCTTGTGAGATGAATATCTTGAAAAATAAGAGAAGTACCAACTTCTAATCTGGTGTTTGGGTGTATCTAGGCACAAGGAAGAACGCTATTGAAAATTGGTTCGCCACGTCAAAATCCAAGATGGCCGCCGCCATGTATGTCTGAACCTTGTGAGCGAAATATCATATCATAGCATGTTTTCTGCGTCTTCCACTTTGTCAACTCACATCACTTCCCCGACGGGGGACCGAGGCGTAAGGCTTGTTCCAACTAAACCCACGGCGGGAGTATGCGCTCTACTGAGTGGCGTTCTAGTTAAGAATAAGATTGTGTTTTCTTGTTATTTTGTAACGTATTTTGTAAATACACACGTATTTTGTAACGAGTAATTCTGAACTTGTGACGTCGTTAACAAACTGAAAAATACAGGACAAGTCACACACCTTGTGGAATATTGTGACTCCCTTCCTTCCACAAGGTATGGGTCAGATTAGCCTTGGTCATTGGTGAAATGGCCGATGAAAATTCCTTTCTTTTCAAACTCCTAACAACTCTCACCTCCATGGCATACTCTGGTGACAAGGAGCCAACGATCTGGTTGAACATCGGTAGTAATGTTCCGGGTGCTTCAACCTGTGCAAACCACAGGTGCGGGTCATTAGACCAAAAATGGCGGCAACTTTATCGAAACCGCTGCCAATGATGAAGCTGGTTGAGCGACCAGTAAGAGCACAGCTGGTTGTTCGTTCCCGGCGACTGGTTGTGTGTGCACTTGTAACTCCTCATCCATCCGGTTGGATCACGTCAGGGTCACCAATTTTGCGGTGGACGAAAAGACGTCGAGGGCTTTGGATTCCGAGTGAATTCTCTTTACTCAAACCGCCACCGTCTGACACACTCGTCCACTTCCGTTTCACCCGGTACCGGAAATCCCTTGATAAACCAGTGCTCAAGTATATTTAATTATTTATATATAAAATTAAAAGCAAAATGATGTTGCTTCATATCCACACAGATTCCTCAAACTCATCTCCTCATCTAATATCATTCTACTAGCAGAAGTACCCGGCAAAGGGAGGGGGAGGGGAAAAAGGGAGGGGGAGGGGGAAAATGGAGGGGGAGGGGAGAAGGGGAGGGGGGAGGGGGAGGGGAGAAGGGGAGGTGTAGGGTGGAGGGGGAAGGGAAGGGGGGACGGAAGGGGGAAGGGGGACGGAAGGGGATGGCCAGTCAACAATGACGTTGCAGTTCTCATGGTCGGAGAGCAGCACAACAATCGGACATAGTCCTGCATATTTGCAACAGCACGAAGCGGATATTGGAGACTCACCGATCCTGTGACGTCCTCCAGTACCGGCGTTGCCGGGCGGGGGAAGGGAGACCCGTACATTCCCAACCCGTACATTCGCCCTCTCGACTCAAGCTCACTTGGACAAAAGCCTCGCACAAATTACACCGTGAAGGCCCAATGGTCATGTCTATGCCACAAATCACGGGCGCACTGAATTGAAAATACTAGGGCATGCCCGTACGTGGGTGCAATGCCCGTACGTGGGTACGTGGGTACGTGGGTGCGAGTACGGTGACAACCCCCCCCCTCTATTTACATGAAATGGTTTGGTCCATGAAATGTTTTGGTCCATTCGCAACGCCAAAGCGAACGGCGAACGCTTTACATGAAATGGTTTGGTTCATGAAATGTTTTGGTTCATTCGCAACGCCAAAGCGAACGGCGAACGGCTTGCGAGTACAGTGATAATCCCCCCCCCCCCCCCTCTATTTACATGAAATGGTTTTTATTAGTTTTAAAACATAGTTTAACGCCAACATAGCGCCAACATAGTTTGCAAACGTGAAATAAATGAATACGCTCTCAAATGTGCCATCCGAGGCAGAGTGTGTTCGCCACGTTCGGCACACGCGATAGCTCGCTGCTCTCTGATTGGTTGAATCGTTTTTTGGACATAGCTCGGTAAGTAATTGTCCGATTAATATGAAACCTTGAAAAGGCACATCCTCGGGTCCCCAGCAATATACCTGGCAAGTTTAAAGTATATCGGACCCGTGGTTGTCGAGAAACAGCGGTCACAGACAAACAAACGTACAAACAAACAAACACACAGAGATTACTGGAATTATAGATAGACTAGGGCATGCCCGTACGTGGGTGCAATGCCCGTACATGGGTACGTGGGTACGTGGGTGCGAGTACGGTGACAACCCCCCCCCCTCTATTTACATGAAATGGTTTGGTCCATGAAATGTTTTGGTCCATTCGCAACGCCAAAGCGAACGGCGAACGCTTTACATGAAATGGTTTGGTCCATGAAATGTTTTGGTTCATTCGCAACGCCAAAGCGAACGGCGAACGGCTTGCGAGTACAGTGACAATCCCCCCCCCCCCTCTATTTACATGAAATGGTTTTTATTAGTTTTAAAACATAGTTTAACGCCAACATAGCGCCAACATAGTTTGCAAACGTGAAATAAATGAATACGCTCTCAAATGTGCCATCCGAGGCAGAGTGTGTTCGCCACGTTCGGCACACGCGATAGCTCGCTGCTCTCTGATTGGTTGAATCGTTTTTTGGACATAGCTCGGTAAGTAATTGTCCGATTAATATGAAACCTTGAAAAGGCACATCCTCGGGTCCCCAGCAATATACCTGGCAAGTTTAAAGTATATCGGACCCGTGGTTGTCGAGAAACAGCGGTCACAGACAAACAAACGTACAAACAAACAAACACACAGAGATTACTGGAATTATAGATAGATATAGAACGCTCATACTCCGTGAAAAGTGAAGCCGCCGTGTCGCCATCTTGGTCAGCACGACTCGACCAACTCGCTTCGCGGATCTCGTTTTGTGCGGCAATAAACTGCTCCAATCGGTTACGGAAGGGTTGTGGAAAGACGTTTCACAGCTGTTTCAAAGACATTTAATTCATATCGCACAAAATCGATACAAAACACGATCGCATAAAAGGTGAAAAAACGTGTGACGTGTGATGGGATGGAACATCACGTGATCGCTCTGAGCGAATCAGTCTGGCGGCGGTAATGTAACATCACGTGATCGATCTGAGCGAATCAGCGAGCTGCTCTGGAACCGGCTGAGATTAGCGGGTACTTCGCTGAAATGTGCTGAGGTAAATATGAATAAAAAATATGGATTGTCAAATATTTTGAGTTTGACCATGTTCGTCCCAGGCTCAATGGCCATGTCTATGTCAAATATCAAGCACGTAAGCCTCTCCGTTTAGGAGTCTATCGGTAACATCACACACACACACACACACACACACACACACACACACACACACACACACACACACACACACACACACAACTGTGTTTTATATATATAGATTATATTGAAAAAACTAGAACGCCACTCAGTAGAGCGCATACTCCCGCCGTGGGTCAAGTTGGAATAGTACGATTTCACAAAAGTTTGAGGGAGTAGTTCAGTGACAACACAAGACAAGACAACATGAGACAGCGTAACGGATTCGGCCATAATTATGGTTGTTATTGTTATCATTGTTGGTTCTAGATATTATGCTTATTGTGGCTTAAGGGAAAGGGTTATTGTGGTTAAAATGTTTAAAAGCGCTCCTGGTAAAATGTAGCCGGAAATCGGATCGTGACCCGGAAGAAAAGGGAGCAAGGAAGAAGAGGCGTGAGGAGATCGTGAAAAGACGTTTTTGTTGAAGCTCCGGACCTAGCCTGGTCGAGCGTACATGGCGAGTACACGTTGAGTCCTGGACAGGAATCTCGAGCGAGTGGCGATCGTTGGAGTTGTGGAAAAGCCTGCGAAGCCAGGTACAGGTGTGAGATTCTGGAGAATCTTCGCCTAGAGGATACGGCTGGAGAACGATCCGTCCGCCATTCCGGGGGCCTTGCGCGTCGGTCGCAGAACCTGGAGCAGCAGCGTCTGCTGGTCCCGCCCTTCGGTGGCTTGCCGAGGATGTGTGTGCGCGACAACGGCCTTTGAAGAATACAGTGCGGTTCGCGACTGCACGGTGTATGTGCACGTTTGGATAGCGTCTTTTGGAATCCACTTTCCACCGCCACTTGGGGTTGGCTGGGACCACGTGACGGTCCTCGCCTTACCTACATCTCCTTACCCACCTCATCGCCATCGCCTCTTCGCCGGGAGCACCATTGTGTTCTAGAGACATTGAGAAGGGCTCTGTTTCAGTCCCTGGGGGTGCCGTGAGTTTGCTAGGTTACCATCTTAAGATTTGATTGTAGGGTTGATTGCCCCATTGTTGTATGGTTCTTTTTGTGTGCTTTTAATATAATATTTGTTCATAATCCTTGGTGTGGTTTCATTATTGATTTGGATTGTTTCCTTTGGTGGTTTCCTGGATGGTTTCATTAGTGTTTGATTATGACACGGAATAACATATATATCTTTCTGCCGGGGTTCCTCTCGGGGTTCGGAGGTTACCGAGACCAGGGGATTGCAGAGGACCCCGTAACAGAAATTGGGGGCTCGTCCAATTGACTCGTGGGCTCGAAATTGGGTCTGCGTCCGGGATATAAAATTCCATAGATTTAGTCCGGGAAATAATTCCCTAACATTCCCAAATTTGGAACTTGTTCCAACATTCCTAAATTTTTCCCCCCCCCAAAAAAAAATATATATATATATTTTTTTTACATTTCTTGTGTGAAGGTTAACATGTGTTAACAATAGTCACCATGGAATTTGACACAGAGAAGTTTGCAGTGACCCCTAGTGAAGCACAGTTCAGAGCGTTAGTAAAATCGGACCTCTGGAAATTGGCCAAACATTTTAGCTTGGAGGTCCGAACTAATATGAAGAAGGCAGAGATGCAGACAGTGGTGATACAATCTATGGTGGGATTAGGAACATGGGAAGAGGTAGCCTTGGATTGGTTACCCGAGGAACAAGAAAATGTGGAGCTCCGGAAACTGGAGATGTAATTACAGAGCCAGGAAAGGGAAAAAGCAGAGGAAAGGAAAGCAGAAAAGGAAAGAGCAGAACTCCAGGAATGGTTAGAAGACAAAAAAGCAGAGGAAAGGAGATTGGAACGAGAACTCCAGGAAAGATTAAAAACAGAGGAAAGGAAAGCAGAAGAGAGAAGAGAAGAGAAACAAGCAGAGGAAAGGAGAGTGGAACGAGAACTCCAGGAAAGGTTAGAAGAGAAGAAAGCAGAGGAAAGGAGAGTTGAAAGAGAACTCCAGGAAAGGTTAGAGAAAAAAAAGCAGAGGAGAGAAAAGCCGAAAGGGAGTTAAGGGATCGTGCAATGGCACTTCAGCAGGAAATTAGACTCAAGGAGCTGGATGTAATGAAAGAACGGGGAGAGGTACTATCCATGCCGACTGGTTCGACACCTAGTCAGAACACCTGGGATGTTGGCAGACATGTGAGGCTGGTTCCACCCTTCAATGAAAAGGAGGTAGCCAAGTTTTTTCCACACTTTGAGAAAGTGGCTCGACTGTTAAACTGGCCTGAGGAGTACTGGTCCATACTAGTGCAAAGTGTTCTGGTGGGTAAAGCTCAAGATATTTATTCGGCTTTACCGATTGACCAATATGCAGATTATGAGGTATTGAAGAAACACATTCTCAAAGCCTATGAATTGGTCGCGGAAGCTTACCGGCAAAAATTCCGGAATGCCAGGAGGTGGGAGAGTGAGACCCATGTGGAGTTTGCCAGATTGAAAGAAACCATGTTTGATAGGTGGTGTGATTCAAAAGGAGTTGGGAAAGACTTCGAACTATTGCGACAATTGATCCTGGTGGGGGAATTCCAACAGTGTGTCCACGAGGACATTAAAGTACATCTGGAGGAAAGGAAAGTACCAAAGTTGATGAGGCAGCAACCATGGCAGATGACTATGCCTTAACACACCGGATGGGGTTCCACACACCGAACTTCTCGCCCAGACCTAGCCAGGGGAGCTATGGTACATCAGGGGTAGAGAATGAAAATTCATGGGGGCGGCCTCAAGATGAAAATGAGGACCACTCTGACACCACGACTTCTAGAAATCAGAAGACTGCGGTTCCAAGACAGACCTATCGTCCGGGGGGCTCGAGGCAGACCGCCGCCCCCATGCCTTGGCAGACTACGAGGTTCTCCTCCGGGCCTACTTGCACTTTTTGCCATAAACCTGGACACTTGATGTCCAAATGTTATGCTCGGGGAAAGGAAAATCAGGAGCGGAGTTCAACTAGATGGCTCCAAATGCAATGGTCATTATGAGAAATCGACCTCAACAGGGTTACCAACCATTTATTTCAGAGGGGTTTGTGTCACTGGAGGGAGCCTCGACTAACCGGAGACCTGTTCGGGTATTGAGGGACACAGGAGCACATCAATCGTTAATGCTTGAAGGCATCTTGCCATTGTCCGAGGAGACGGCAACTGGTGATAGTGTTCGTTTACAGGGGATTGGTGGCTGTGTTCGTGCTCCACTTCATGTCATCCATTTGGAGTCCGATTTGGTGTCAGGACCGGTAACCGTCGGTTTACAAGCCACTCTTCCTGTAGAAGGAGTATCTTTTATTATCGGGAATGATTTGGCCGGTGGTCAAGTTTCTGGTAACCCGATGTTTGTTGAAAAGCCTAGTAGGAAGCGCCCTGAAGAGAAGAGGAAGTACCCTGAAACTAAGTGTCAGCACACGCAAGTTAGGGATGGAGGCAATATTGGCAAGCTCTTTGTAGGGGGACTGAACTTCAGAACAAAGGAAGATGTTCTGGAGTCTGCTTTCAGCAAATATGGACCGCTTCTAGAAGTGCTGCTGTTAAAAGACAGGGAGACACAAAAGTCAAGAGGGTTTCTCTTTGTCACGTTTGAAAATCAAAGGACGCCAGAGTTGCAGAAAAGGATCTGAATAGCAAGAAGTTGGATGGTCGGACCATCACAGTAGGGAAGGCATTTCCTAGGGGTCGAGGGGGCTACAGAGGAGGACCACGGAGTAGTAGTGGTGGTGGCCGCAATCGATATTATTATGGAGGCTTCCAGAGTTATGGCAGCTCCCGAAGGAAGGATTATCAGAGCAGTGGCCGAGAAGGAGACCGCCATTCAGGTGACTACTGTGCCAAGTGGTCCAACCGTGATTGTTAGGAAAGTTAGAAAGTGTTGAAGCACTGAATGCTGCGGAGCAGCCGAGCCAAGATTCCTACATGGATTAACGGTGAACGCCACGTTCCTAAAGGCGTCCACGTAGTGAATAGGTCCAAGCCTCACCCCCCGACCACCCGGGGAGCCTGGCCCTCAGCTCGGCCTCCCAGAAAAAGTGCCATTGATTTGCTTGACTTGGGATTCTTGATCAACCCCTTAACCTTCATTCAAAAGAAACTAAAAGTCAAAATCAGAGGTTGAGGAGATGGAGTTTGGCTTTGCAGGGGTAACTTGGAAGTTGAACATGTAAAGGGCAGGGACAATGTCATTGCTGATCCTTTGTCCAGAGTGAATTAACTTTGGAAATCTCTGTAAGTTGTTTGAAGTTTTGTTGCTTTATTGTTGGGAAATATTGATTATTGTTGCCCATGGGAATTGAGGATGTGGGTGGTGAGTTTACTTTTGTTGGTTTCAAGAATTTGCCTACAAAGAAAGTTTTCGCTGTGTTCAAACTTTCTTTCTTGAGGGGGGGAAGTGTTATGGATTCGGCCCTAATTATGGTTGTTATTTTTATCATTGTTGGTTCTAGATATTATGCTTATTGTGGCTTAAAGGAAAGGGTTATTGTGGTTAAAAGGTTTAAAAGCGCTCCTGGTAAAATGTGGCCGGAAATCGGATTGTGACCCAGACGAAAAGGGAGCGAGGAATAAGAGGCATGAGGAGATCGTGAAAAGAAGTTTTTGTTGAAGCTCCGGACCTAGCGTGGTCGAGCGTACATGGCGAGTGCACGTTAAGTCCTGGACAGGAATCTCGAGTGAGTGGCGATCGTTGGAGTTGTGGAAAAGCCTGCGAAGCCAGGTACACGTGTGAGATTCTGGAGAATCTTCGCCTAGAGGATACGGCTGGAGGATGATCCGTCCGCCATTCCGAGGGCCTCGCGCGTCGGTCGCGCAACCTGGTTCAGCAGCGTCCGCTGGTCCCGCCCTTCGGTGGCTTGCCGAGGATGTGTGTGCGTGACAACGGCCTTTGAAGAATACGGTGCGGTTCGCGACTACATGGTGTATGTGCACATTTGGATAGCGTCTTTGGGATTCCACTTTCCACCGCCACTTGGGGTTGGCTGGGACCACGTGACGGTCCTCGCCTTACCTACATCTCCTTACCCGCCTCATCGCCATCGCCTCTTCGCCGGGAGCACCATTGTGTTCTAGAGACATTGAGAAGGGCTCTGTTTCAGTCCCTGGGGGTGCCGTGAGTTTGAGCTAGGTTACCATCTTAAGATTTGATTGTAGGGTTGATTGCCCCATTGTTGTATGGTTCTTTTTGTGTGCTTTTAATATAATATTTGTTCATAATCCTTGGTGTGGTTTCATTATTGATTTGGATTGTTTCCTTTGGTGGTTTCCTGGATGGTTTCATTAGTGTTTGATTGTGACACGGAATAACATATGTATCTTTCTGCCGGGGTTCCTCTCGGGGTTCGGAGGTTACCGAGACCAGGGGATTGCAGAGGACCCCGTAACAACAGACACTGCACAGATATATATTTAGAATATATAGAAGATAATGTTTAAAAAACAAGGCAATTTCACTTACATTTTCGGATTCAGCGTTCAATTCTTTATAAGTGAGTGTATTTTGAGGCATGTGTGACTTCAAATAAAATTGTAAGCCAGGTAAAACGTTCGTTTCATTCCTTAGGGATACAACATGTAAAACTGGCCCAAACGTCAAAACTAAACTCGCTCATTTTAAGTCGTACAAGCTAATGCGATCACTCATTCTTCTGGGAAGAATCCCGTGCACATGCTGGTCACACTTATTACTCACCTAAGTCTTTATAAGTTCATCAAATACTGACACCGCGATTGACATTGGCTGAGGTAAATCATAAATGTTGATATCTCTTCTGAGGTTAAAAAAAACAATAAAAAAAACAGTTTTAAAGCATTATATTGTAACGATTTTGAGAAGTGTGTAACGAATTTGAGAAGTGTAACGGTTTTTGAGAAGTGTAACAATTTTGGAGGAAGTGTAACGAATGTGAAAACGTTACAATGTGAACGTTACAAAAGGTACGGTAACACCCTGTTAATGTAAATAATGGTCGCAGTCGGCCTCTTAGTTAATTCCATGAAACTTACACGCAGGTCACGATATATCTTTTAAATAGTGTATTTCCTTATTCCATGTAGGCTAAATATGTGTTTCCCACTAGATTGACTTTGCATTGTATCAAACAAAATAAGCGTAGGCCCTTCCAATTTCCCCAAAACCTCCCTTCCAATTGCCTTCCGCAATTTGGGCGGTTTTCTTCAAACCACCATTGGCCACGAGGTAGGTTTGGGGAAGAAAGGCGTGTCTCCACCTCGTCATAAGAGGGAAGGAGTGAACCAGCCCTAACAGCCAATCAACACCGCGGTGAGCGACCCGGTAGGCGTGCCCTCGGAGCCGGCGGCTTGATTTCGCCCGAGGTGATAAAAGCGACTGTAAGGGACTGCTTTGAGAGAGGCCTTGGGAGATGAGCAAAGAGACTGCACCAAGAGGCGGTGAGATGCGAAACGCTCCAAGCCAAAGAGGAGAGGTACTCGGCAAGGAAACCAGCTTTGGAGAGACACGCTGAAAGGAGGGAGACGGCTCCACCCCAAGAAGAGGAGCAGGTGTGCCGAACCAGCGCGTGACGTCTACCGGGGTACCGCAGCGGATACACGACGGAGGGTTTCCCGCCAAAACCGCGAGGAATTGCGAACTGCGGCCTCCCGACCTTGCCTCCCTCTCAAGCAATCCATCTCAAGCCCTACCTGCCTGCAATATCCCCTGTGTAAGTGTGAACGTCCTGTCCTACTCGTTGTCTTGGGGCTAAGTAAAAATGAATAGTGTAAGTTAACGATTCGCTGTGTTACTGCTTCTTCCATCCATTGCTTGTGTGTGTATAATAAAATCTGTTCTTCCTCCGTATTCTTCTTCTTCTTCTTTTTCATTCTCTTTCGGTCGCTTTAGAGATTTCCCGATTGAATATCTGTGGGGCGATCTGGTCAACGTCGGGTGGAATCGGGTTTTAATCGGGGAGTAACTGTTCGGACACGGTTAAATACACCACCGCTCGGTCAATATAACATCTAAAGCCGCGTCTGTAACATTTGGTGTCGAGGAGTTGGATTCGGACCTGGGACTAAATTTGTTAGGCCCAAATTTTGGAACACCAATTGTACTATTAGAGTAACAATTGGTGTCGAGGAGTTGGATTCGGACCTGGGACTAAAATTGTTAGGCCCAAATTTTGGAACACCAATTGTACTATTAGAGTAACAATTGGTGTCGAGGAGGGAGATCGGACCCGAAATCGGACCCGAAGCGCGCTTAACGCGCTCAAAATTACAAGCTGCCGAAATTTATTTTGTTTTATAAAGCAAAACCCGAATTTTGAGATTGCGCCATGGACAATCAAGGCGATCGAATGCCGGTGGGTGAGCTAGAGGAGGGGTTAGGAGTAACCCAGGATCAAATGGAGGGGAGCAATGAGGAGGCGGTTGAGGGGGTATCAGGTGCACAAAATGGCGCTCTCGCGCACATGGTTATTGCGGCACCAAATTTAGCCGCGCTCGTGGTCGCGGCAGCCGAGCCAGAGATGCCAGGGTACATGCGAGCCTTCATGGCCCAATTCATGGTGGAAATGCAGAGAGAAAACGACATTATGGAACGAATAGAAAACAGAATGAGGGCTGATAATGAGCGAATAACGAAAGAATGGGGAAACCAAATTGAAGCAATAACGAACGAATTGGGAAACCAAATTGAAGCAACAACGAACGGAATGAGGGCCGATAGGGAGGAAAGGGAGCAGAGGGACAGAGACCGCAAGTTGGGCGAAAGGGTCCCAGGGGTGCACGAGGAAGTAACGCGGGTCGAAAAGCGCCGGTTGAACGAAGTTGAGAAAAGCACGGGTACAATGACGGGGGTAGAAATCGCGACACGGGGTTTGGAAAAGCCGGCGACCGCTGAGGTAGAGGAAGGTGTTTTATTAAAGCCAACGGTCGTCGAGGTGAATAAAGAAAAAGCAGTGCTGGGAATTAAAATTGAAGAGATGACGGAGGTAGCCCGGGAATTGCAGGGAGAAATGGATTATGTACAAAGTCCCTGCTCACATCACGATGCTGTGCTTAACCCGAATGGAAGTTTGCAGGTTCGCGTGGAGAAAAGGATCCCCCAGGTGAGTCGTGCTGTTGTGTATTGTGCGGGGAGATTTTGTAAGAGGATGTTTGGCGACAAAAGAATTGTCGCGCGATTGGGATCGATATGGCACCCGGGCGTTGGTGAAGGGTCCCGTGTGAGTGGAAATGGCACGCGTGGGAGAAAAAAGTGTGCGTCGGCGAGTGGGTGTGTTATAAAGTGTGGGAGTGAAACCGAGTGCGAGCGAGAATGCACGTCGGGGTGTACGGAGTGTGACACGAATAGTGAGTTGGTGATGGCGCAGGTGCGAGAGGGCACATCGGAGCGCGAGTGTGAAACCGAGTGCGAGCGAGAATGCACGTCGGGGTGTACGGAGAGTGACACGAATAGTGAGTTGGTGATGGCGCAGGTGCGAGAGGGCACATCGGAGCGCGAGTGTGAAACCGAGTGCGAGCGAGAATGCACGTCGGGGTGTACGGAGTGTGACACGAATAGTGAGTTGGTGATGGCGCAGGTGCGAGAGGGCACATCGGAGCGCGAGTGTGAAACCGAGTGCGAGCGAGAATGCACGTCGGGGTGTACGGAGTGTGACACGAATAGTGAGTTGGTGATGGCGCAGGTGCGAGAGGGCACATCGGAGCGCGAGTGTGAAACCGAGTGCGAGCGAGAATGCACGTCGGGGTGTACGAAGTGTGACACGGAGAGTAAGGTGGTGGTGGAACGTGTGCGAGGAAGCACACCTGAGTTGGTCATGGCGCGGGTGTGGGAGAGCCCATGTGAGCGCGTTAGTGGGTGGATGCAAGAGTGCACGCCCATGGTGAGTGTTACGGAGGACGTAACGGAGGAGAGGTGTGGACCAAAGTGTGCGCGAGAGGTGTGGTGTGTAACAGGGAGAGCGTTGGTGGAATGTACGGACGGCGTTGGAACGCCAGGTTTTGTGAGGGTGAAAGGGGTAGCGTATGCTTGTAAGCATGCAAGTAAAGCACCGATGGTAACCGGTTTAGTGGTTAGAGCGACGGATAGCCGATGCGAGCACTCGGTGCGAGGGGTGCTTGGTTGGGTGCGAGGCCCGGCGCGGATCGATGCTGCGTCGCTTCTCTTCGAAGCGTCGTTGCCGATTCGGGCTTGGCCCCGCCCCGCACGGTCGAGTCCGGGCTTTGCCGGGCGAGGCGACCGGTCCGGTTCAAGGGCGAGTGGGAGGAGGCGGAACGGTGCCCCCTCGTGGGGACGGGGTTCCGACCGGGGGAGATTGAGCCATCGGGCCCGGGACCGCAAGGTGCCGCGCCGAGATGGTGCGTGGAGCCTCGGTCCAACCAAACCACCTCCCTTGAACCGAAAGCCGGACGGATTCAACCTGCAGGCGACCAAACCACCCGAATTCATTGCTCGGCTTTACGAAGCCGAGTTTAATGATGTCATGACGCACCGAGGCTAGGATATAGCGGACTGTGATGATGGTGATCGTGATAGTGATAGTGTTTTGATCCGAAATTTAGAAAAGTGAATAGAATTGGCAGTAAATGGAAAATTTTTGAATTGGTTGGAATTTGGACGAACAAAATTGATAGTGGAGAGACCCCCGATGTGGTGGGATGGCAAATCCACCATCCCTCACAGAGTGGGGCAAATGCGCAATAGTTTATGGGGTGTATGGCAGTGAAAACTAGCCCGGGTGGGTTAGGTTATATTGATAGGGATCTAGCGAAGATGACATTAGGTAACGTTAAGTTTAGTTAGTGACTGATACCTGTAGTGGGGACGCAGGTAGATTAGTGTGGATTATAATGACGTGGGAGCGCAATAGTTTAAAGGGACGACTGGGAAGCGCAAGTTTCAGAGGGGAGTAGTTAGCTGAGATGATGCCGTGTGTGTGTGAGAATTGAACAGGTGAGAATGGAACAGGTGTGATTGCACAGGTGTGCAACTGAACAGGTGTGTGGAGCAGTGTATGAGGGAGTAGTGGTGATTGCGTGTTGTGTTGACCAAATGGTCCAGGAAGAAAGGAGGGTGCAGGTGGCACCAGGTGTGAGGGCACAGGTGTGCAACAACAGGTGTATGTGGCTGTGTGGAATAAATGGTAGTGTGGAATATCTGGAGTAGTGGAATGGATGGTCGTGGAGTGAGAATGGTGGAAATTGTGGAGTGGAGTGGATGGTGCGAAGGTGTGAATGGGGGAAGAGTGGACCCCCATCACGGATACCCGGGGCGGGTAGTGTAAGTGTTAGGTAGAGGGTACAGGTAAATTGTGGTTGGATATTGGCATCTGTGGTGCGGGTGGCAGAATGGTATGTGGATGGGTGCATTAGTGTTGTGGAAATGGCTGGGCGTGTAGCCTGTTAGTGTGTGTAGTTGGTTTGGGCACTCCACCACTGTGAGGATGTCGGCCAGGTGAGGCCGCAGGTGGGCTCTGGGAGCCGGTAGTAGTTGTTGTGGATGGGGCCCGAGGATCCGGAGGACGGACCCGGGTAGCCCAGTGCCAGAGGGCACCATGGGGTGACAGAGCCAGGAGAGGGGCTGTCCCCAGTTAGTTAGGTTAGGGTGAGGAGCTAGGTAAGCTCGGGGGGCAACTACAGTGGTGGAGGTGTGCAGGTGGGTAGACCTGTTGGGAGAGCTAGACGTCGCAGCCCAGAAATTGTGCGAGGGCACCGGGAGATGAATCGGGGGAGTGAGACCCCAAATTGAGAAGCACCACAGTTTGGTCAATGGGAATTGGTTTTTAGAACCCATAGTGTAAGTTGGCCAATGGACTGGCAGGGAGAGACCCCGGGTAGTGTAAAGTGTGTTAAAGTCATTTAGAAAATAGTTAGGATGAAGGATCTCCTCGCACCATCTGCATCCACTCACCTGAGGTGACAGGTACTCCACACCATGCCATGTTTTGATTATTTTTTATGATGCAAATGTTTGGATTGTGAGACGCATCATGACGTGGGTGTGACATTGTGCGTAATTCCATCTCTCCCTCCTTATGAGGATTGATGATGAATTGGTGATGGCAAATTTTGAAGTAAAGGGATTGTGGAGACGAATTTGGTATAGGGGAAATATGGGGAAGACGTGACAGTAGTGACGAATTTGTAAATGTGTAGATTTTTGTACATATGGGGTAAGAACAAGGGTAGGGTAGGTGACAGGGGGGTGACGTACGGTAGGGACGAGCTTTCTCACTTCGCCCTCCGTACGCATTTCACCTTGCATTGCCTTATTGACGTGTACCCTTGTGACCTTACCCCTCGCTCAATTGTCTTTCTTTTGTCTCCCACATGACCTGTGCGCCATTGGGTGCCGATGGGAGCGTGCGTGAGGTGGCCATTGTGCGCCCGAGATTCCCAGAACCAGCATGCATTGCGTTGATGTACCACTGTATGGACCGCTGTTCTGCGGCCAAGTACCACTTGATGGACCCCAGGTTCTGGGGCAGGGCACCTCTGTTGGAGACCGGCCATAGTGGCCAGGGAATCTTGCTTGCGGACCTCGGTAAGGTGGCACCTATGCCAAACAGGTGGACCACCCTTAGTTGGCCCCTGAGGCCCTAAATAAAAATGGACACAAGTTGTGCTTTTTATTATGTCCAAATAGGCCGCATGAAGCCAGAAGACGTCGGGAAGAACATCGGCCCAGCAGAGAAAGAGAAGACCACCACCAGTTGTTTTGTTGTGTTTATTATGAACCATGGTGACTGCGCACCGAGTGGTGTTTTTGGTGCTTTGTGGTGCTTTTGGGTGCTTTGGTGGTATTGGTACTGGTGCATCGATGCAATGCGTGCTGTCTCCTCCCTCCCAACAGGAATTTCTTTCTCTTGTTCCCTAAAAAAAAAAAAAAAATAATAAAAAAACACAGGTCCTGGGTTGCGTTGTAAATAAGAAATCACGTCATTGTAAATAATGCTCCCCACCGTAAATGTATAGTTTGAGAATAATTCCGTAATTCGGTTAGCTGTGGGCTTGAGTCTGTTAGACAGGGTGCAATGCAATAGGGGGACATACTTATTTGTGTTTTAAAATTGTCACACTCAGGGTCAGGTTAATTGTAGAGGGAATTACACCTACGTGTCACACTAAGTTAAAGTTTAATAGGCCCGAGGGCGGGCCTGAAGAAAGGAGGGTGCAGTGTAACGATTTTGAGAAGTGTGTAACGAATTTGAGAAGTGTAACGGTTTTTAAGAAGTGTAACAATTTTGGAGGAAGTGTAACGAATGTGAAAACGTTACAATGTGAACGTTACAAAAGGTACGGTAACACCCTGTTAATGTAAATAATGGTCGCAGTCGGCCTCTTAGTTAATTCCATGAAACTTACACGCAGGTCACGATATATCTTTTAAATAGTGTATTTCCTTATTCCATGTAGGCTAAATATGTGTTTCCCACTAGATTGACTTTGCATTGTATCAAACAAAATAAGCGTAGGCCCTTCCAATTTCCCCAAAACCTCCCTTCCAATTGCCTTCCGCAATTTGGGCGGTTTTCTTCAAACCACCATTGGCCACGAGGTAGGTTTGGGGAAGAAAGGCGTGTCTCCACCTCGTCATAAGAGGGAAGGAGTGAACCAGCCTTAACAGCCAATCAACACCGCGGTGAGCGACCCGGTAGGCGTGCCCTCGGAGCCGGCGGCTTGATTTCGCCCGAGGTGATAAAAGCGACTGTAAGGGACTGCTTTGAGAGAGGCCTTGGGAGATGAGCAAAGAGACTGCACCAAGAGGCGGTGAGATGCGAAACGCTCCAAGCCAAAGAGGAGAGGTACTCGGCAAGGAAACCAGCTTTGGAGAGACGCGCTGAAAGGAGGGAGACGGCTCCACCCCAAGAAGAGGAGCAGGTGTGCCGAACCAGCGCGTGACGTCTACCGGGGTACCGCAGCGGATACACGACGGAGGGTTTCCCGCCAAAACCGCGAGGAATTGCGAACTGTGGCCTCCCGACCTTGCCTCCCTCTCAAGCAATCCATCTCAAGCCCTACCTGCCTGCAATATCCCCTGTGTAAGTGTGAACGTCCTGTCCTACTCGTTGTCTTGGGGCTAAGTAAAAATGAATAGTGTAAGTTAACGATTCGCTGTGTTACTGCTTCTTCCATCCATTGCTTGTGTGTGTATAATAAAATCTGTTCTTCCTCCGTATTCTTCTTCTTCTTCTTTTTCATTCTCTTTCGGTCGCTTTAGAGATTTCCCGATTGAATATCTGTGGGGCGATCTGGTCAACGTCGGGTGGAATCGGGTTTTAATCGGGGAGTAACTGTTCGGACGCGGTTAAATACACCACCGCTCGGTCAATATAACATCTAAAGCCGCGTCTGTAACAATATGTATCAAACGATACATTTTATGAAACGGGGAAACCGAATACACACTTTGGTGATTTTAAAATGACAGAATATGTCTTTATTAGAAAAAAAAAAGAAGAACCTTGAAGACGATACTGCTAACAAAATACACCGCTCTAACGCATAACCACGAGTTTAAACTACATTTACAACAAATATGAAAACTATTTTCATATCACAATGTTAAATATAGAATATATAGAAGATAATGTAAAAAAAAAAAAAGAGCCTCATCTTCCAATGGTAAAAAATCCTTCAAAAAATTCCTGGATCCGAAATAATATCCTGAGCTTCACCAAAAACTAATCAATTCTTCCTTATCCCAAGGGAAATCATCCCACCAACTTTCATTCAAATCCGTTCAGAACCTTTCCAGATATCCTGTTCACACACGCACACACACACACACACACACAGACACACACACACACACACACACACACACACACACACACACACACACACACACACACACACACACACACACACACACACACACACACACACACACACACGGACGGACACGATCGAATGCATTACTCCCTGGCGGGAGTAAAAAAAGGATTTTACCCTGAATCCTGCACCTTCTCACATTTTTAGCTCACCTGGAACATAGTTCAGGTAAGGTATTACATTCGCATTGTGTGGTGGCAATCATTTAGTTAGTCAGTCAGTCTGTAAAATACTCGGATCTCCTCCGAAACTACACACAAGATTTTATTTACGGCATTTGAAAAAATCAGGATCTAAGGGGTCTACCTGGGGACAAAGTGGGTCCAGGTTTGAACCCCCAAAATAGGTATTTGCTTTCTTCACCGAAACTACAATCACGATTTCGATGAAACCTTACCACAAGCTTCATCACCCGTGAAGCTAAAACGAATACGGTAGTCTTATTTTCACCAAACTTTGTAGAACTTCTGAGGACCAAGGCCTCCTGATGTTTTGCAACTACCATCAAAAATGCACATTAAGGAGGTCAATTTATAGGTCAAAGGTCATTACCATTCCATTCCTTTCCTGTCACACCTGCATATCTTGTAACCTGCAACTATGAGCTCAATCATCACAAAGTACTGCCGTTTCAAGCTCCTCCATATTATTATTTAAACGCCCTTGACATTGGTAGAGTACACCTTTAATTCCTTTCCTGTCATTTTTCTAATCTTCCACCCCTTATTGGCTTATTCCATCCTCCATTCCCACTGCAAGTATTCCTGTACCACTCATATTAAGGTTCCACCCATATTCCACCCACCCACCTCCCCTCACATCCGGAATCTTGGCATCATCTTTGACCAAACCCTCTCCTTCGACAAATACACTAAACAGATCACAAAGACAGCCTTCTTTCACCTGAAAAACATCACCCGTCTCCGTCCATCCCTCTCCTCCGTGGCTGCAGAAACCCTCATCCACGCCTTCATCACTTCCCGTCTGGACTACTGCAACAGCCTCCTCTTTGGTTCACCCTCAACAATCACCAATAAACTCCAATAAACTCCAAACTCCAATAATCACCAATTTAGAACTCCGCTGCCCGTCTACTCACCCATTCCCGGACCCGTGACCACATCACCCCCGTCCTTTACAAGCTTCACTGGCTCCCCATCTCCCAGAGAATCCAGTACAAAATCCTCCTCTTGACCTACAAAGCCCTCCATAACCTGGCCCCATCCTACCTGGCTGACCTCCTCTCCAGACACACTCCCACCCGCAACCTCCGCTCTGCTGGTACCAACCTCCTGACCCCCCCCCCCCCCATCCGGACCAAATTCAGATCCTGGGGGGACAGGGCCTTCTCCATCGCTGCTCCCACCCTCTGGAACTCACTACCTCACACCATCAGAGACTCCTCCTCACTCACCACATTCAAAACGTCACTCAAGACCCACCTGTTCAACACTGCATTCAACATTTAACCCACAGCATCTAACCCCTGACTATCTCCTCTCCTTCTCCCTCCTTTGTGCTTTGAATATTTCCCTATTGACTCTTCTTTTTTGCAATTGTTTTTATGTTTTGCTATGCATTATGTTTTGCACTCTGTCAAAGCGTCTTTGGGCTTCCTGAAAAGCGCTATATAAAATAAATGCATTATTATTATTATTATTATTATTCCTGAAAGAATTCCTTTTGCACCCAAAATGATTCCCACTACTTCCTAAATGTGAAAACTTGCTGCAAGCACCATTTTCCATTTTCACTTTTTTCATTTTCCATTTTCCAAAGCACCATTTTCCCCATTGCTTTCACAAACCCATTGCTTTCACGAGGATACTCATTACCCTTTTACCATATTTCAACTCTTTAGAGTAAACCTTACCTATTTTGTTTGCTCCTGCATGTACAACTACCTGAGATTATTCCATACATCCTTTGTTCAATATCAATCACCAGAGCTCCCTCTAGGAAGAAAACCACTCAATATTTTACATATTGGGAGAACTCAGTCCACAGTGGACAGCAATCGGCACCGATGCAGAAAATTCATCATCAGCTACAAAGTTCCCATAGCAAAGGTTTTTCTCTTTCCCCTTACCGAATAATTTTACAAGTTTTTTTTTTTTACATACCTGCCTCATGTTGGATACTGCAAGACCCTTTGGTATTACACATGACGTATTATGTAAACCTGTTTCCGTTTCCGGGTCGGAGGAGTCAGTTGTTCCATGATGCCCTGCAGCCGAAGGCTTGCGTGTTCGGTCATGGTGTTGTTTGAATAAACTCAGATGTTCATTTCTGCCTCCTTGAACTTTTAACATGGCGTAGTCGGCAAAAGGAACATTCTGCGCAGCTCTGGGTGTGATCATCGGTTCCAATCCAAGCTGATAACGGTGGATGGCAGCGGATTGACTTTCGATTTCCGTCCGTCGTCATCGTTCGAGGGAAGGGGATTTCTCACGTTCATGTCTTTCACTTCTCAGTGAGCACGTGTAACACACAGACATGCCTCCCAAAGAGAAACCTGCGGAGCACTCTCAGGATGTGACCTCGTTGGTGGTTATTATGAAGGACATGATGGCGATGCAGCAACGTGCTATGTTGAACCAACAACAGGCCGCGGCTGATCAACAGCAGGCACACATGCAGGAAATGAAACTGCTGCGTGAGGCCATAGCAGGCCGTCGTGGAACGTCGGTGACGATGGTGTTGCAGATCGTCAAAACACCCCTGAGGCATCATCTTTATCTGCTCCGAAATTCTTGGTGAAACAACCACCAGTGTTATCTATATATATATAAAACACAGTTTGTGTGTGTGTGTGTGTGTGTGTGTGTGTGTGTGTGTGTGTGTAATGTTACCGATAGACTCATAAACGGAGAGGCTTACGTACTTGATATTTGACATAGACATGGCCATTGAGCCTGGGACGAACATGGCCGAACTCAAAATATTTGACGATCCATATTTTTTATTCATATTTACCTCAGCGCATTTCAGCGAAGTACCCGCTAATCTCAGCCGGTTCCAGAGCAGCTCGCTGATTCGCTCAGAGCGATCACGTGATGTTCCATTACCGCCGCCAGACTGATTCGCTCAGAGCGATCACGTGATGTTCCATCCCGTCACACGTCACACGTTTTTTCACCTTTTATGCGATCGTGTTTGCTATCGATTTTGTGCGATATGAATTAAATGTCTTTGAAACAGCTGTGAAACGTCTTTCCACAACCTTCCGTAACCGATTGGAGCAGTTTATTGCCGCACAAAACGAGATCCGCGCAGCGAGTTGGTCGAGTCGTGCTGACCAAGATGGTGACACGGCGGCTTCACTTTTCACGGAGTATGAGCGTTCTATATACGTATTTTCAATTCAGTGCGCCCGTGATTTGTGGCATAGACATGACCATTGGGCCTTCACGGTGTAATTTGTGCGAGGCTTTTGTCCGAGTGAGCTTGAGTCGAGAGGGCGAATGTACGGGTTGGGAATGTACGGGTCTCCCTTCCCCCGCCCGGCAACGCCGGTACTGGAGGACGTCACAGGATGGGTGAGTCTCCAAAATCCGCTTCGTGCTGTTGCGAATATGCAGGACTATGTCCGATTGTTGTGCTGCTCTCCGACCATGAGAACTGCAACGTCATTGTTGACTGGCCATCCCCTTCCCTCCCCCTTCCCCTCCCCCCTCCGTCCCCCCTTCCCTTCCCCCTCCACCCTACCCCCTCCACACTACCCCTCCCCTTCTCCTCCCCCTCCCCTTCTCCTCCCCATCCCCTTCTCCTCTCCCCCTCCATTTTCCCCCTCCCCCTCCCTTTCCCCCCTCCCTCCTCACCCTCCCTTTTCCCCCTCCCTCCTCACCCTCCCTTTTCCCCCATCCCCCCTCCCCCTCCCTTTCCCCCTCCCTCTCCCCCTCCCACTCCCCTCCACCTCCCTCTCCCCTCCCCTCCCACTCCCCTCCCCCTCCCTTCCCCCTCCACCCTACCCCCTCCCCTTCTCCCCTCCCCCTCCATTTTCCCCCTCCCCTCCCCCACCCTTCTCCCCTCCCCCCCTCTTCTCCCCTCCCCCCCCGTTCCCCTCCCCTCCCCTCTCTCCTCCCCTCCCCTCCCCCGCCCAGCAATGCCGGGTACTTCTGCCGGGTCCCCCCTCCCCCCTCCCCCTCCCCCTCCCCCCTACCCCCTCCCCCTCCCCCTCCCACTCCCCCCTCCCCCTCCCCCACCCCTCCCCCCTCCCCCCTCCCACCCCCTCCCACCCCTCCTCCTCCCCCCTCCCACCCCCTCCCCTCTCCCATCCCTCACCCTCTCATCCCTCACCCTCCCATCCCTCACCCTCCCCATACCCCCCTCTTCCCTCTCCCCTCCCCCCTCCGGCCCCTCCCCTCTCCCCTCCCCTCCCCCCTCCTCCCCTCCCGCCTCCCACGCCTCCCCCCTCCGATCTCTCACCCGCCCCATCCCCCCCTCTTCTCCCCTCTCCCCCTCCCCCTCCCATTCTTCTCCCCTCCCCCCCGTTCCCCTCCCCTCCCCTCCTCCGCCCGGCAATGCCGGGTACTTCTGCTAGTCCGAGTATACGACCTTGTGGGATTTCAAGGCATGGAGAGAACAAGGGGATGATTACTACCTCATCGCACGTCTCGGTCGTATGCAAGCTCGTGAGCAGTTAGCAACTCTTCGGAACTGTCTGACATTGGGCATGAGATCAGTCCTCAAGAATGCCATTGATATCGATTTCACATCGGACATACTTTCTGTCAGGGATGTTCTCGCCAGCATCGAAGCACATCTACGAGGACAGTGGCACATCATCCACGATCTGGTTGATTTTCATGAGCGGCATCAAGGGGAGGGAGAGACCTTCGACCCATTTTATTGTGCACTAAAGGAGATTGCTGCCAATTGTGATCTCTCAACCATGACTGTTGAACAACAGTTTGTTATTCAGATCATCACTGGCATGTCTGATTCAGAGGTGCATCGTAAGCTTATGGCTGAGAGAGATCTCACACTACAACGTACTCTGGACATGTGCCGTAGTGAGGAAGCCAGCAGGAAGGCTGATGATATGATGGCCAGACGTCAGACCCGGGCTGTCATTGCTAAAAACTCTCGTCGACCATTTTATGGTCGCAGTCAGTCCTGACCTGAGACCACCAATTGTGGAAATTGCAGGGGCGATGCCCACAAGAATTCAAAGAGCTGACCGGCTCATGATAGGAAGTGCCAGAAGTGCGGCACCATGGCCCACTTTGCACGTGTATGTCGAAAATTGAAGGGGGACAAGCCTGCATGGAGAGCTAAACAGCACAATGACAACAAGCAACCACCAGCTGTTCGGCGGATTGTCTTGGTCGCTGATGTGTTTCGCACATTGCAGAGGAAGCAACATTCACCGCAGATTCGTGTCGACATCGACAACTTTGAGGGTGATTATATTGAAGGAGCCGGGGCTCCCACGTCGATCGGAAGAATGGACGCGACAAAAAGCTAGAATTCATCTGAGTTGCTTTAATGAAATCAAACACTCAGGCACTCTGAAAAACCGTTTATCAGTCAGCAATATATATCTATTCCGCCAGGGGGTTTGCCCAGGCCCGGCGCCAGGGGGCGTGGCCCAGCGTCCTGGCTGCGGCCTGGCAAGTTGAGGGCGAGCCTGGGCGTCCTGGACGAGCCCGGCATGGTGATCGCTCCGCGTCCTTGATAGGTGCAAGGCGATTGTGAAAACTCAGCGGCAGCCGCTACACACGTCCCCCCAGAATCGACTTGCACCGGCAGGGTCAATTTGAGGGGGGTCCTGATGACCCGGCCGAAGCGACCCCTGGCGGGTCGTGGGAGGGGGTCCGGTGAGGT
This sequence comes from Myxine glutinosa, assembly GCF_964187855.1. Lineage (NCBI taxonomy): Eukaryota > Metazoa > Chordata > Myxini > Myxiniformes > Myxinidae > Myxine > Myxine glutinosa. The sequence continues at coordinate 32,570,242 of NC_136271.1, forward strand.
GGTGGGCGGTCGAGTGGGGGGCACCGTGGACGGGGGACGGCCTCGCCGCGGCGGAAGGGCCACCCGTGGTGGGTGGTCGACGTCCACGTGCGCCGGCTTGAGGCGGTCCACAGCAATCCGGTCCGACCTGCCGCCGATGTCGATGACGAACGACTTGTCGTCCCGTCGCAGCACCCGGAAGGGCCCGTCGTACGGCGGCTGGAGTGGCCACCGATGTGCGTCGTGACGCACAAAAACATACTCCGCTGTGCGGAGTGCTGGGGGGACGTAGGACTGGGGGTCACCGTGGTGGGATGTTGGCACGGGGGCAAACCGTCGGGCGGCCTCCTGGAGGTCCGAGCGCTGGTGAGCTGCGGACCAGGGACTGGTAGCGTCGGGCACAAATTCGCCCGGGACGCGTAGCACCTGGCCATAGACAAGCTCGGCGGTGGATGCCTGGAGGTCCTCCTTGGGGGCCGTGCGAAGGCCCAAAAGGACCCACGGCAGCCGGTCGGCCCACCCGACGTCTTGAAGGCCGGCCATGAGCGCGGCCTTCATGGAGCGGTGGAATCGCTCGCACAACCCGTTTGCTTGGGGGTGGTAGGCCGTAGTACGGTGGAGCTTGATCCCCAGGTTGCGGGCGACCGCGCCCCACAGCTCGGAGGTGAACTGTGGACCGCGGTCTGACGAGATGTCCGCCGGTGCGCCGAAGCGGGCGACCCAGGTGGCGATGAAAGCCTGCGCCACGTCGGCGGTGGTGGTGGAGACGAGGGGAACGGCCTCCGGCCACCTGGTGGTCCTGTCCACCATGGTGAGCAGGTGTGTGAACCCCCGTGACGGGGGGAGGGGGCCCACCAGATCCACGTTGACGTGGTCGAAACGTCGTTCGGGCACGGTGAAAGGTGCCAGCGGGGCCTGGGTGTGTCGGTGGACCTTGGCCCGTTGGCAGGCCGTGCAGGCGCTGGTCCAATCGCGGACGTCCCGACGAAGGCCGTGCCAGACGAAACGCGCCGACACCAGCTTCTGGGAAGCTTTCCGGGCCGGGTGGGAAAGGCCGTGGAGGGAGGCGAAGATGCGGCGTTGCCAGGCGACGGGCACGATGGGGCGAGGCTGGCCTTGGGAGACGTCGCAGAGCAGGACAGTGTCCGCGCAGGGGATGTCGGCCAGGCGGAGGCCCGTGTCCGCCGCCCGGAGGGCTTGCACCGTGGTGTCGGTGGTTTGGTCCGCCGCCATAAGCGCAAAATCCACGCCCAGGTGGACCGCGTTCGCGCTGGCCCGGGAAAGACAGTCGGCCACGGCGTTGTTTTTGCCGGCGACGTGCCGGATGTCCGTGGTAAACTCCGACACGGCGGAGAGGTGGCGCTGTTGGCGGGCCGACCATGGCTCCGTGACCTTGGCCATGGCGTAAACCAACGGCTTGTGGTCGACGAACGCCGTGAAAGGTCGGCCCTCCAGGAGGTGGCGGAAATGGCGGACGGCCAGGTGTAGACCGAGGAGCTCCCGGTCAAACGTGCTGTATTTGAGCTCGTTCGGCCGGAGCTGCCGGCTGAAAAAAGCGAGTGGCTGCCAAACCCCGTTCACCCATTGCTCATGTACGGCGCCCACCGCGTAGTCGGAGGCATCCGTGGTGAGGGCGATGGGAGCGTTGAGCACCGGGTGAGCGAGCAGTGTTGCGTCGGCGAGGGCCCGCTTTGAGCCTTGGAAGGCCGCATCCATTGCTGCGGACCAGGCGATGTCGTGCTTGGCCGGCATGCCCCGGAGGGCTTCGTAGAGGGGCCGCATGAGCTGAGCAGCGCGGGGCACGAAGCGGTGATAAAAATTCACCATTCCCAGGAATTCCTGCAGGGCCTTTATGGTGCGGGGACACGGGAACGTGGTGATGGCCTCGACCTTGGTTGGCAGCGGCACGGCCCCGTTCTTGGTGATGTGATGGCCCAAAAAATCAACGGCCGTCGTGCCGAAGTGGCATTTGGCCGGGTTGACGATGAGGCCGTGCTCGCTGAGGCGCTCGAACAGTGTCCGGAGGTGGAGGAGGTGCTCGGCCCGGGACGTGCTGGCGACGAGGATGTCGTCCAGGTAAACGAAAAGGAACGGCAGGTCACGCAGCACGCCGTCCATCAAGCGCTGGAACGCCTGAGCCGCGTTCTTGAGACCAAACGGCATCCGCAAGAATTCGAATAAGCCGAACGGCGTGATGACTGCCGTTTTAGGGACGTCGGCCGCCCTGACAGGTACCTGGTGATATCCCCGTATGAGGTCAATTTTCGAAAAAATGACCCGTCCCGCCAGACGGGCGGAGAAGTCTTGGATATGCGGGATCGGGTACCTGTCGGGGGTGGTAGCGTCATTGAGACGGCGGTAGTCGCCACACGGGCGCCATCCACCCCCCGGCTTTGGCACGATGTGCAGTGGCGAGGCCCACGCGCTATCGGAGCGCCGCACGATGCCGAGGTGCTCCAACGCGTCGAATTCGGCCTTCGCTACGGCGAGCTTGGCTGGGTCGAGGCGGCGGGCCCTGGCGTAGACCGGCGGGCCCGTGGTTGGTATGTGGTGCTCGATCCCATGCCGTACTGCGACGGCCGAAAACGTCGGCCGCGTGAGGGCCGGGAACTCCGTGAGCAGGCGAGCAAACTCGTTCGCCGCCGGGACGGCGCATGCCAGCTCGGTCGGCGCGGAGCTGCTCAATGTGCATACCAGGGAGCTGAAGGTTTCAGCGTTGATTAAACGACGCCGTTGGACGTCCACCAGCAGTCCGTGTGCGCAGAGGAAGTCGGCGCCTAGCAGAGCCACGGGCACGTTGGCGGTTACAAACGTCCAAGCAAAGCGTTGGCCGCCGAAGCAGAGGGTGACGTTGCGCGGGCCGAAGGTGCGGATAGTCGATCCGTTGGCCGCAACTAAGGAGGGGCCGCAAACCGCGGATTGCCTGTCCTGGTCAGAGGCGGGTATGACGCTCAGTTGGGCGCCGGTGTCGCACAGGAAGCGCCGTCCGGACGCTTTATCCGTGATGAACAGTAAGTTGCCCGTGTGGCCGGCGCTCATGGCTGGTAATGAACGCCGGCCCGGCCGTTTCCCGGCCTGCCGAAGGTGCACGGGGGTCGGCATGTCCGGGCCTTCTGTCCGAACCTGGCATGATAGTAACACCACGCTTGGTCAGGTGGAGGCCTCGGTCGTCGTGCCGGAGGTGGTCGGCTCGGTAGAGCGGCCGCCAATGGCGTCGGCAGTTCGGCCGTCGACCGTGCCGGGTGCTCGGGCGCCCTGGGTGTTGCATCGGACGGCGGTGGGTCCCATGTCGCCGCTACGATGCGCTGTCCTGCGGCGGAGATCTTGTCGGCTTCTCTGGCAAGGGCCCGGGGATCTGTGATCGTCGTGCTTGCCAGGGCGAGGCGTACCGGGTTAGGCAGCTGACGGAAGAACAGCTCCCGGAACAGGAATGCCGGAGAGTGCTCGCCGAGCAGTGAAAGCATGTAGTCCATGCGCTCGGAAGGGCGCGTGTCGCCGAGCTCAGGCAGATCGAGCAGGCGCCGTGCGCGTTCCGCCGATGGGAGGGCGAAAGCATCGAGGAGCAGCTTCTTAATCGCGCCGTATTTGTCAGCGGCTGGCGGGCTTTCGAGGAGGCTCAGGGCGCGGGCCGCGGTAACCGACCCGAGCGCAGCTACCACATGGTGGAAGCGGGTGTCGTCGGCCGTGATGCCTCGCAGGGCGAACAGGGACTCCGCCTGTGCGAACCAAACCGCCGCGTGAGCCTCCCAGAAGGTAGGCAGTTTAAGGGCGACTGCCGTGTCCATGTCGATAGGTCACCAATGAAGGAGCCGGGGCTCCCACGTCGATCGGAAGAATGGACGCGACAAAAAGCTAGAATTCATCTGAGTTGCTTTAATGAAATCAAACACTCAGGCACTCTGAAAAACCGTTTATCAGTCAGCAATATATATCTATTCCGCCAGGGGGTTTGCCCAGGCCCGGCGCCAGGGGGCGTGGCCCAGCGTCCTGGCTGCGGCCTGGCAAGTTGAGGGCGAGCCTGGGCGTCCTGGACGAGCCCGGCATGGTGATCGCTCCGCGTCCTTGATAGGTGCAAGGCGATTGTGAAAACTCAGCGGCAGCCGCTACAATATAATATATTGGTACACTGGAGGCGCTCCCGGACACAGGAGCTGAGGCAACTATCATCGGTCCTGGACACCTGCAGCAACTTGGCATGCATCCAGATAACTTGGATGATGGTGACGACCTCCAAGTGGTGAACGCTGATGGTGCTTCAATAAAGTCCATGGGCACTCTTCACGTTGGTATCCGTCATGGAGGTAAAACTGTTTGTGAGACTGTATACGTGTGTGATGGGATCCGAACACCTTGTCTGGCATTTTATTTGTTGAACGACTTGGCGTGGTGCAATTGTGGCATACCATTCAAACAGTCGAACAGTAAAACACAGCCTGTACAACATAACATGGTCAGTCGATCCGATGATGACTCGCATTCCGTGTCTTCAACGAACTCCAGCACAGGGGATTTCAGCGATGAACCTAATCAGCAACAATGATCACAGGTTCGTGATCATCTGATCGCCGAATTTGCAGACGTTCTCACCACAGATGATAGCATTCGACCTATGGAGGGAGGGGCCATGCGTATTAAACTGAAGGATGACGCTGTACGTTTCCAGCTGAGGAAGGCACGTCCACTACCAGTGGCTTGGCGGGATCAGGTTAAGACAGAACTTGCCGACATGGTGAACAAGGGTGTCATTTCTCCGATGGGAAGCGAGCCTCCATATTGGTGTCATCCACTTGTGGTTACTCCAAAACCTAATGGTCGCATTCGCATGTGCGTGGATTTCCGTATGTTGAACCGCAATGTCAAACGCCCTATATACCCTCTCATCACACCTGCTGAGGCAGTCTCGCATGTGAAGAACGCTTGATCCAATACTGTATATGATGCGACCAAGGGATACTGGCAAATTCCTCTGGGCGAGGCCAGCCAATCCCTTACGGTATTCATGACACCGTGGGGTCGGATCAAATACTTGCGAGCTCCAATGGGCCTCAACGCGAGTGGAGATGAATATTGTTACAGAGGTGACATCTGTTACGGATTCGTCACTTCTGTCTTTGTGGTTTTCATCCACTGGAAGCATTTTTAGTTCCATGTACTATTATTGTTGTAGTTTGAGTGAAATGGAGATAACTGTCTTCAAAAGGAAAAATTAGTATTTTAAAAGAAAAACGAAATGGATCGGGAGAGACTGGAGGAAGAAGAAGAGGAGGCTGAAGCGGGGCAAGTGAGATCGGGAAGAGAAAGGCCGATTTGCTTGGAGGTGTCGAGCGGACGCTGGCGAATGTAGGTCATGAGCGAATATTGGTTTCCCCGGGAAAGGGATTCCTGTGACAGTGTCTTTATTGCTTGGATAATAAACCTGCGTGACGGGTTTTGCGGTTGATTCCAAAAGTGAATCATTGTTGGAGAGCAGGTACGCCTCCATTATGGGCCCGTCTGCCATTTCACCTCACGCCAGCCATTTCATCACGCACCAGCCGTTAAACTGGTTCGCGTGTGTGTCGTGGTTTTTGCCTGGGAATTCACGGTTTTCCGCTTGGGAGCCGCTGCTCGTTCATATCAGCGTCCTTGTCTGGTGAACTGAAGGTGTGAATTCCCAGTCGCCTTTTGGGTGAACTTTTGCCTGACCGACATCGGCCCGACACCCACCCAGCGGCTCTTCGGCAGCGTTGACTGTCAGCCGCCCGGGGTTCTGGTCTCGATACGACCTTTTTCTTGTGATCACCGGAGCGTGGATCGACGTTGGCCTGGTGCCGGGACAGTGACTTTGGGGGTGTTACATTTCGCTCACGTGGAGCACCGTGAGTTATCGAGTTCAGAAACTGGTGGTACCATCATAGGAATTATATGGTATTTTGTTGTGCAATTGAAGTATATTGTACTTGTGCTGTTATTATTGTGCGATACTAATACAATACTTAGTTTTTGGTAACAACTGATTGGTGTGGTTTCACCATTGGTCATTGGCACACATAATAGCACATCTTTCTGCCGTGACTCCTTTCGGGGCTCGGAGGTACACCGTGACCGGGGTTTGGGGAGGAGCACGTAACACATCGCTCTTGAGGGACTCCAAAATACGGTCAGGGTCGTCGATGATATGCTAACCTATGGACCGACATTCAATGAGCATGTTGAACAGGTGCGCAATGTACTTCTCCGATGTCGGGAACATGGCATCACATTGAACCCACAGAAATTTCACTTCGCTCAGGACAGTGTCAAATTTTGCGGCTACATCATTAATCGCGATGGCGTCGCATCGGATGGTTGCATCGGATGGTCAGATGGCGTCGCATTGCCAAACTAAGTGATATTGCGGACTTTCCTACACCTACCAACATCACCTACTTACGGTCGTTCTTTGGTTTGGTTCATCAGTTGGATAGCTTTTCCAATGAGATTTCAACAGCTTCGGATCCTCTCCGGAGTTTACTGAAGAAGGAATCATTCATTGATTGGACTGCCGATCCTGACAGCGCATTTCTTGCTACCAAGCGTGTTCTTACATCACCACCTGTCCTTGCGCACTTCGACCCTTCTTTACCGACGATGATGCAGACCGATGCGTCTCGTCTCAATGGACTAGGGTTTGCATTTTTTATTTTTTTTGGATACAAGATTGAGGCTCGTGAAAGAGCTAACATTAATCACACAGAAAGACAAACCGACACATAAAACATATAACATGGGGAGCGGTAGACAAGATGGGGAGAGAGGGGGAAGGACACAAACACAACATTTGAGAGCAGGGACATTGAGAGATCTGTGGGAGGGAGAGGGCTTTGCGGGGGGTGGGGGGGGGGGGAGTAGGCATGGGAAGAGGGGGTGGGAGAGGTATAAAACATATGGACACTGCCAGGACTTCCAGGAAAGAAGTTGGAATTTCAAACAAGGTGGATCTGGGGTGAATTAGCAGGGGTAGAAAAGATCAAGGTTTTGGATGGGGGAAGATAAGAGATTGTGGTGAACAGCTGTTTTAAAGACCTGGAGGGAGGAGTGGGATTGAAGGGAGTGTGGGAGTTTGTTCCAGAAGCGGGAGAAAAGAGGAATGAAAGAGTGAAGGTGAGCAGAGAGCCGAGATTTCGGCAGTTTAACCATCAGAGGTTTGCTTGCAGATCTTGTGCGACCTGTAGGAATATTTGGGGGCAAATCACAGAGAGAGCTGGGGGAGCAAGGCCGGAGAGGAGTCGGTAGAAGACAGAAAGACCACCAACCTGCCTGCGGTGAGTGAGTGAAAGGCCCTCGGAGATAGCTTCATCGCGGGAGATTCCAATGATTCTGAAAGCTTTGGTTTCAACAGCGTGAAGCCGAGCTAGGTGTGAGGCAGGAGCACCGGCAGCATTGCTCCAGCAACACGGCGATCTGTGGAAACTTTTTCAGTGTGGGTCTCGTTATCTCAGTGATGTCGAGTCTCGGTATGCGATGATTGAGCTCGAAGCTCTGGCTGTAGTTTGGGGCATGAAGAAATGCCGTCATTACCTACTGTGCCTACCCATATTTCAGCTTGTCATCGACCACAAACCGCTTGAACCCATATTGAACACCGACACTTTGGACGCTATCGAAAACCCACGTCTGCAACGACTCGTGGAGAAATTGTCTCTCTACACGTTTACAGCAACGTGGAGGAAGGGATGTGAGCATGGACATCCCAGACGCTCTAACACGCCACCCAGTGGATAGCCCATTGCCAGATGATGAGGAGGCGGAGATACACGTTCAACATCACATACACCAAGTCATCTTGGTGGCAGTAGCGAACGTCGATGATGGAAGTCAAGATCATCTACGTGATCCTATACTCGATAAACCGTGCGGCGGCACGACGCGATGAGGAATACTGCTTACTAGCTCAGGCAGTAAATACCGGCTTTTCAGCAAACCGTAGCGAGTGGGACCATCGCCTCAAGGCTTACTTTGGGATACGTGATCAGCTATCAATTGACGATGACATCGTACTCTACGGTCAACGCATTCTCATACCTCGTGCAGCACGTACGGAGGTATTGAATCGACTACACGACTCACATCAGGGCATGGAACGTACAAAACGCCGAGCTTGACAGACTGTGTATTGGCCAAATATCAACAACGATATTGCCAACGTGACTCGCTCGTGTCCTGTGTGTCAGGAGCGAATGGCCACCCTTCGGAAGGAACCATTAATGAGTGATACACTACCACGGCGTGTGTTCGAGGAGGTATCTGCTGATTTGTTTTCCCACGCGGGAAAATCGTATCTGGTCTACGTCGACCGACTCTCTGGCCATCTGGGTGGCCATGCATCTATTTTTTTCATGCGTGACCCCACGTCACGTGACCTCATCCGAGCTCTACGGTTATTCTTTGTGGATCTGGGTGTCCCAGTCGGTCTTCGAACCGATGGCGGCCCACAATTTGCATCTGATGAATTCCGAAAATTCATGGACCATTGAGAGTTAACCATGGCTTCTCCACACCACACCTTCCACGCGCGAATGGACATGCATCTAAGCAGTGGTCAAAGCCATTAAAACACTGGTCGCTAAGACGACACACAACGGCAATCTCGACGATGATACATTTTGCCGCGGCTTGCTCGAATGGCGAAACACGCCACGCACATCTGGAAGTTCACCAGCTCAAATTATCTTCGGGCATCCAACACGTACTGCTGTTCCTGGACATCAGCGCACTTTCACACCCGAGTGGCAGATGGCTGCTGCCGAGTGTGATGCTAAAGCCGCCGGGATACGGGCGAAAACCAGCACGCATTACGACCGATCGACCAAACCTCTCACGCCATTTCGTGTCGGCACCGAAGTGTTGGTACAAGATCCACAGATGAGGCGTTGGGATAAGACCGGTGTGGTCATCGGTGTTGGACATCACCGGGACTATCATGTGAAACTGCCGACTGGCAGATTTTATTGGAGGAACCTGTAGCGACCCATGGGTCCCCCAAAGCTCGAGACCAGCAACATAATCTCCTTGCCCCAGCCGGTGACGTAACCGGCGGACAAACCGCGGCGCCGAGGTTATAATTGCTTGCACCTGTCGGTCACATGACCACCAAAGCGTGCCTCACCTGAGAGGCGTGGCTTTGGTTCTGACGTATGCTTTTTGGCTTGGATTATATGTATGCGAACCCGATAAATGGGTTTTCAGAGTTCCCGAGTTGATTATACATTAAACATCTTCTCGGACGAGTTTGTGTCTTGTCCGTCACTTCGTCCGTCTCAAGCAGGAGCACTGCTCCTTCACTGGTGACCCCGAGTTTACGACACGCAATGGACATGGCAGTGTCCCTCAAATTGCCCACTTTCTGGGAAGCACATGCCGCCGTCTGGTTCGCTCAGGCGGACTCCCAGTTCGCCCTGCGTGGCATTACGGAGGACACCACTAAATACCATTACGTGGTCGCCGCGCTCGGCTCCGTGACCGCCGCCCGCTGCCTGAGCCTCCTCCAGAGCCCGCCCGCTGACGGCAAGAACGACGCCATCAAGGCACTTCTTCTGGGCGCTTTCGCCTTCTCCCCAGCTGAACGCGCACGACGCCTGCTCGACCTTCCTGAGCTCGGCGATACGCGCCCGTCCGAACGTATGGACTACATGCTCGCGTTGCTCGGCGAGCACCCCTCGGATTTCCTTTTCCGAGAGCTTTTTCTCCGCCAGCTCCCGGCCCAGGTACGGGTCGCCCTGGCAAGCACGACCATCGCGAACCCCCGCGACCTCGCCAGGGAGGCCGACAAGATCTATTCGGCAAGCCAGCTCGTCGGAGCGGTGAGCCAGCTCGTCGGGGTGGCTGCCGGGAGCCCGCCCGCTGCCCAGTCGGCGCCCGCGGCGCAGTTTCCCGCCCACCCGCCCGACGCCCGTGACGCAGCTTCCTTCCCGGAGGCCGCCGGACCGGCCCGACTGGCAGCGGCGACGCCGCGTCGCCCGGTCCCGACGCGTCGACCGGAGCCCCCGCCAGATCCGGCCTGGTGTTATTTCCACGCCAGGTTCGGGCAGCGGGCCCGATCATGTCGACCCCCGTGCACGTTCGGCAAGTCGGGAAACGGTCGGGCCGGCGCTCACTACAAGCCATGAGCGCCGGCCGTTCCGAAAGCCTGCTATTCATTGCGGACCAAGCGTCGGGGCGGCGTTTTCTCTGCGACACCGGCGCTCAGCTGAGCGTCATTCCCGCTTCGGCGGAGGACAGGCGGGCCGCCATTTGCGGCCCCTCCTTAATCGCGGCCAACGGCTCCGCCATCTGCACCTTCGGCCCACGCACCGTCGCCCTCCGCTTTGGCAGCCAGCTCTTTCGCTGGGAGTTCGTGACGGCGGACGTCCCCATGGCTTTGCTGGGTGCCGATTTCCTTTGCGCCCATGGGCTGCTGGTCGACGTTAAACGCCGGCGTCTCGTCAATGCCGAAACTTTCAGCTCGCTGGCGTGCGCCTTGAGCCGTTCCGCGCCCACCGAGCTTTCCTGCGTCCTCCCGTTGGCAGACGACTTCGCGGGTCTCCTCGCGGAGTTCCCGGCCCTCACGCGACCGACGTTTTCGGCCGTCGCGGTGCGTCACGGCATCGAGCATCATATTCCCACGATGGGCCCTCCGGTGTACGCCCGAGCTCGCCGTCTCGACCCAGCCAAACTCGCCGTCGCCAAGGCCGAGTTCGCCGTGCTGGAGCGCCTCGGCATTGTGCGGCGCTCCGACAGCGCCTGGGCCTCGCCGCTGCACATCGTCCCGAAGCCGGGGGGCGGATGGCGGCCATGCGGTGACTACCGCCGCCTCAACGACGCCACTACCCCTGACAGGTACCCTGTCCCGCACATCCAGGATTTTTCCGCCCGATTGGCGGGGCGGACCATTTTTTCAAAAGGGGACCTGATTCGGGGGTACCACCGGGTGCCCGTCCGCCCGGCCGACATCCCGAAGACGGCCGTTATTACACCCTTCGGCCTCTTCGAATTCCTCCAGATGCCCTTCGGCCTCAAAAACGCGGCACAGGCGTTCCAGCGCCTGATGGACGGCGTGCTGCGCGACTTGCCGTTCCTCTTTACCTACCTGGACGACATCCTCGTCGCCAGCACGTCCAGAGCCGAGCACCTCCTCCACCTCCGGATGCTGTTCGGCCGCCTCAGCGAGCACGGCTTGATTGTCAACCCGGCCAAATGTCACTTTGGTGCGGCGACGATCGACTTTTTGGGCCACCGCATCACCCGGAACGGCGCCGTGCCGCTACCGGCCAAAGTCGAGGCCATCGCCGCTTTCCCGCGCCCCCGCTCCGTCAAGGCGCTGCAGGAGTTCCTCGGGATGGTGAACTTTTATCACCGCTTCGTACCCCGAGCTGCGCAACTCATGCGGCCCTTGTACACCGCCCTCCGCGGCCAGCCGGCGAAGCACGACGTCGTCTGGTCCACGGACATGGACGCTGCTTTCACCGGCGCGAAACGGGCCCTCGCCAACGCCACGCTGCTGGCCCACCCGGTACCCCATGCTCCCATCGCCCTCACCACGGACGCCTCTGACTACGCCGTGGGCGCGGTTCATGAACAATGGGTAAATGGGGCCTGGCAGCCGCTCGCGTTCTTCAGCTGGCAACTCCTGCCCAACGAGTTGAAGTACAGCACTTTAGACCGCGAGCTCCTCGGGCTGTACCTGGCCGTCCGCCATTTTCGCCACCTCCTGGAGGGCCGCCCATTCACGGCCTTTGTCGACCACAAGCCATTGATTTTCGCCATGGCCAAGGTCACGGAGCTGTGGTCGGCCTGCCAGCAGCGCCACCTCTCCGCCGTGTCGGAATACACCATGGACATCCGGCACGTCGCCGGAAAGGACAACGCCGTGGCCGACTGCCTTTCTCGAGCCGGCGCCAACGCCGTCCACCTCGGCGTCGATTTCGCCCTGATGGCGATGGACCAGGCCACCGACGGCACGGTGCAGGCGCTCCGGGTGGCGGACACGGGCCTCCGCTTGGCTGACGTCCCCTTCGCGGACACGGTCCTGCTTTGTGACGTCTCCCAAGGCCGACCTCGCCCCGTTGTGCCGGTCACCTGGCGGCGTCGCATTTTTGCTTCGCTCCACGGCCTCTCTCATCCGGGCCGGAAGGCGTCCCAGAGGCTGGTGTCGGCACGTTTCGTCTGGCACGGGTTGCGACGGAACGTCCGCGACTGGGCCAACGCCTGCACACCCTGCCAGTGGGCCAAGGTCCACCGTCACACCCAGGCTCCGCTGGCTCCTTTCACCATGCCCGAGCGACGTTTTGACCACGTCCACGTGGACCTGGTGGGTCCCCTTCCCCCATCACAGGGGTTCACCCACCTGCTTACCATGGTGGACAGGACCACCAGGTGGCCGGAGGCCGTGCCCCTCGCCTCCACCACCACCGCCGACGTGGCCCAGGCGTTCATCGCCACCTGGGTCGCGCGTTTCGGCGCACCGGCGGACATCTCGTCGGACCGTGGCCCACAGTTCACGTCCGAACTGTGGGGCGCGGTCGCCCGCACATTGGGCGTTACCCTGCACCACACCACGACCTACCACCCCCAGGCCAACGGGTTGTGCGAGCGGTTCCACCGCTCCATGAAGGCCGCACTCATGGCCGGCCTCCAGGACGACGGCTGGGCCGACCGGCTCCTGTGGGTCCTTTTGGGCCTCCGCACGGCTCCCAAGGAGGACCTCCAGGCGTCCACCGCCGAGCTGGTGTACGGCCAGGCACTCCGCGTCCCGGGCGAGTTCGTGCCTGACGCCACCAGCCCCTGGTCCGCCGCGCGCCAGCGCACGGACTTCCAGGAGGCTGCCCAACGTTTCGCCCCGGTGCCCACGTCCCGCCACGGCGACCCCCAATCCTACGTCCCCCCAGCACTCCGCATGGCGGAGTACGTCTTTGTGCGCCACGACGCGCACCGGGGGCCGCTCCGGCCACCATACGACGGACCCTTCCGGGTCCTACGACGGGACAACAAGTCCTTCGTCGTCAGCATCGGCGGCCTGGCGGACCGGATTTCGGTGGACCGCCTCAAGCCGGCCCACAGGGACGTCGGTCAGCCGCCACGGCTGGCTCTCCCACCGCGGCGCGGCCGCCCCCCGTTCACTGCATCCCCCGCCCGGCCACCCGCTACAACACCACCCCCCCCCCCCGCGACCAGGCAGGGGTCGTTTCGGTCGGGTCATCCGGACCCCCCTCAGGTTGACCTTCCTGGACCAAGTCGATTCTGGGGGGGCGTGTGTAGCGACCCATGGGTCCCCCAAAGCTCGAGACCAGCAACATAATCTCCTTGCCCCAGCCGGTGACGTAACCGGCGGACAAACCGCGGCGCCCAGGTTATAATTGCTTGCACCTGTCGGTCACATGACCACCAAAGCGTGCCTCGCCTGAGAGGCGTGGCTTTGGTTCTGACGTATGCTTTTTGGCTTGGATTATATGCATGCGAACCCGATAAACGGGTTTTCAGAGTTCCCGAGTTGATTATACATTAAACATCTTCTCGGACGAGTTTGTGTCTTGTCCGTCACTTCGTCCGTCTCAAGCAGGAGCACTGCTCCTTCAAACCCGTGCTTCCTTCGTCAGTATGTCCCTCAATGCTCTGCCATGGATGGTGAGGGTCAAAAGCCATCTACTGTTGGGAGCAAGGACAGACCAGCTTCCTACCCACTGAAGCGAGTGAGATTTGACCTACCACTCCGTCGCAGTACATGCGATCGCTGGGCACCTACGCGACTCGATTTGTAAATTGTTATGCATGAACTGTTGCTCTATTGGTTCACGAGTTATCAAGTGACCACTATATTCATCATGTGTGTGCGTCTGTCTGTCCGCAGCATAACTACCCGATGATAAGATCCGATCTTGATGAATCTTGGGTGGAAGGTTGATATCATGATCTAGTTGTGTCCTGCCTAGAGTGGGCGTATTGCGCTTTTTGTGGGTGGAGCCACGCCCGAAAAAGATGTCTTTTTAGGGGGTAATCGAGTTCAAGCTACATCTTATCCGAGGGTGGAATCTGACAGGGGTTTCGGTATTTGGTTAGGCCAATGTCATGTGTCTAGCCCCACGGAGCTCGATTTTGCTTCTTTTTTTTTTTTTTTTCCATTTCATTTTTCACCGAATTTTCGGTATTGTGTAGCTAACTAACCTCATAACTGCTTATACATTATTTTATATCTCATTTCAAGGTCAGTAACCTTCGTTTTCACATTTCCGGGCCTGGCTTGTCCGGGCCTGTTTCGGTTATAGTCCGTCCTTTGTCATTGAATACCGCTCGTTCGTGAACCATCGTCGTCTCCTGACTTGTATTGCTTTGTGTTCTTGTTACCACACATATGGTTATGGGCAGGGATGGTAGTATGTACTCATGCTGATTGATTTTATTGATGGTCGTATGTACTCATGCATGTTGATCGATTTGGGGGACTGTCACTTCTTGAAAACCTCCTCCATATGTCGTCGGTTTGAAGGGAAGGGGAGATGTTGGATACTGCAAAACCCTTTGGGATTACACATGACGTATTATGTAAACCTGTTTCCGTTTCTGGGTTGGAGGAGTCAGTTGTTCCATGATGCCCTGCAGCCGAAGACTTGCATGTTCGGTCATGGTGTTGTTTGAATAAACTCAGATGTTCATTTCTGCCTCCTTGAACTTTTAACACCTCCCTTGGCAGATGATGCAATGATTTATTCTGGGTAAATGCTTTCAGGCATTTGTGCTACACATGATGCAAATATATTTTGTGCCAGTGTTAATAATCCCCCCTGTTTGCAGCAGGGGTCAGTCAACCACTTGCACTATGGCACGTGTACGGGTGAAAATTGAAAGTCATCTTCCAAACCCCCTCGGAGGGCCCAGGTACTGCCCATGACCTGGCCCTGGGTACTACTACCGACACGTATCATTTATTTTATTATTTTTATTATGCTTTAACATGAACACAAGCAACACGGATAAACACTGTTTATTCATTACATCGTAAAAATCAACTATCCAAACTAAATTATCAACTCATCCAAACTCTCTTCCTCATATGTGGCGACTTCAACTGTCATCATGCCAGCTGACTGGGTGTGGGTTCATTTCTAACCAGCCATGGCACCTCAGCAAAGGACCTCTGTGACTCATTGGGACTGACACAATCTGTCAATTTCCCGACCCGGATCTCAGTCATGGAGCATCTTCTCTTCTGGACATGGTTATGACTAACTTCCCTGCAAATGTCTGCTGCTCTTCTTCTGCTCCAATCGGTTCTTCTGATCATGTGCTTGTTAAAGTGGACATCTCTCTGGCCATTCTCAGAGAGCCTCCTCAGCGCCGACGAGTCTCGCATTTCACTCAGGCCGACTGGCACGGTCTGCAAGCAGCCATCAATCATCTGGACTGCTCTCCCATCTCTACTGCCTCTGACATCAATTCTTCCTGGGAATTCTTCCAAAGCAAACTGCTCTCTCTCATGCACAGATTTATCCCATCTCGTCTTCAGTTGTCTTACCCTTCCTCCCGTCCATGGTACACTGAATCTTGTGGTGAGGCAGTTGCCCTGAAACAACTTGCCTTTGCCTCTTGGAAGGCAAATCCAACTGAAGGCAATCTCAGTTCCTTCCACCAAGCTCGAAACAAGTGTGTGTCTACCCTCAGGAGTGCCAGGAAGCACTATCTCTCCACACAAGATTGAACTCTCAAACCTGTCTCCTTCCTCCAAATCCTGGTGGCGTCTGGTCAAATCCGTTTCTGGTGTTTGTTCCCCCTCCATCCCCACCCTTACCTCAAATGGCTGCACAGTTGACACCGCACGTGACAAAGCCGAATGCCTCAACACTGTGTTTGCCTCAAAATCTTGTGTCCCAAACCCATCTCTCTCTGTTCCCACCTTTTCCAGTCGAACCCAACTGCTCCTGGACTCTGTGTCCTTCTCTCCTGACAAGGTGGAGAAGTTTTTATCAAACCTCGAGTCTGATTCTGCAACTGGACCAGACGGCATCAGCCCACGGGTCCTAAAATCCTGCTCTGCCACTCTATCTCACCCTCTCTCTGTTCTTTTCACCCTCTCTTTTGCTCAAGGTCATCTGCCAGCATCTTGGAAATCGGCAAACATTACCGCTTTACACAAAAAAGGTGCAAAAACAGATCCTTGCAACTACAGACCTGCTTCCTGCCTGCTTCCAATTATCAGCAAAGTCATGGAATCCATCATTGCTTCGGATATCAAATCCTTCCTCTTCTCCAATGGCTTGATCTCTGATCATCAATTTGGATTCAGACCAAGTCATTCTACTCTGGACATGTTGCTTCTGCTGTCTCAACAATGGATGGAGGTCCTCAATGCCAAACAGGAAATCAGAGCCATCTCACTTGACATATCACGTGCCTTCGATACGGTCTGGCACCCAGCTCTGCTCACAAAACTCTCCTCCTATGGTATCCATGGAAATCTCCACTATTGGCTTGCGGACTTCCTCTCAGGTCGTAGGCAACATGTGGCCCTGAATGGATTTCTCTCATCTCCCCTTCCTGTTCTGGCTGGAGTTCCCCAAGGTAGTGTTCTGGGCCCTGTGCTATTTCTGGTCTTCATCAATGATCTCTCCGACTCTCTGGAAAATCCTCTATCTCTTTGCTGATGACTCCACTATCTGCCACTCCATTCCTCATCCCTCAGATCGGCAGTCTGCAGCCTCCTCACTCTCTGCAGACCTGGACAAAATCACAAACTGGTCAAACAAGTGGAACATGTATTTCAATCCTGACAAATCTCACACTCTTACAATGTCTCTCCGTAAGGACCGACTGGAAAACCCTCCCATCTACTTTCTCAACAATCCTCTCCAAGAAGTTCTGTCACTCAAGCTTTTGGGTCTCACTATCTGCCATGATCTTTCTTGGGAAAACCACATTTCCAAGCTGGACTCCAAAGCCAGTCGCCAACTGGGCATCCTCCGTCGTGCGAAGTCCTTCCTTGGCACACCTGAGATCCTCACCACATACAAGGCTTTCATCTGCAGCTCAATGGAATACTGTTCCCCCCTCTGGGCTGGTGCTCCTACCTCACACCTAGCTTGGCTTCACGCTGTTGAGGCCAAAGCTTTCAGAATCATTGGAATCTCCTGTGATGAAGTCAACTCCGAGGGCCTTTGACTCACTCACCGCATGCAGGTTGGTGGTCTTTCTGTCTTCTACCGACTCCTCTCCGGCCTTGCTCCCCCAGCTCTCTCTCTGCTCTGTCCCCCCAATATTCCTTCAGGGCACACAAGATCTGCCGGCAACCCACTTATGGTTAAACTGCCAAAATCTAGGCTCTCTTCTCACCTTCACTCTTTCATTCCCCTTTTCTCCCGCCTCTGGAACAAACTCCCCCACTCCCTTCAATCCCACTCCTCCCTCCAGGTCTTTAAAACAGCTGATCACCACCATCTCTTATCTTCCCCCATCCAAAACCTTGATCTTTTCTACCCCCGGTAATTCACCCCAGAGTCCTTGCAGTGTTCATATGTTTTATACCTCTCCCACCTCCCCCCCAAGTCCTCCCGATGTCCCTGCTCTCAAATTATGTGTTTGTGTCCTTCCCCCTCTCCCCCATCTTGTCTGCCGCTCCCCTTTTTTGTGTTTTGTGTGTCGGTTTGACTTTTTGTGTGATTAATGTTAGCTCTTTCACGAGCCTCGATCTTGTATACAAAAAAAAAATAAAAAAAATAAAAAAATCGTAAAAGCCATTAGTGGCTGGACATAGATACACTTGCCCCATTATAATATATATATATATATATATATATATATATATATATATATATATATATATATATATATATAATCGTTAGATTAAATAAGACGCGGACGTAGCTTCAGGACGTCGATCTTTAATTGTCGACAAGCTTTCGACCAACAAAGGTCTTCTTTCTGAGTCTACAAAAACAGCAGGCATGTATATCAGTCAAGTATGTATGGTGATATGTGTGTGAGATGTGTGATGTGTGTAGAAAATGCATACAGAAGGAAGAGCCACGCCAAAGTTCACTCACCGGCCCCAAGTTCAACGGAAGTGACCGTTTGCGTTACAGTTAGGGTGCACGTGCATATACAAATATAGAGATATACATACATAAACACACAAGCATATATTCATATCCCATTTATATTCATATAATATATTTATATATTTATATAAATGACATATAAAGGTAGAATGAATGAATGATGAATGAATGAATGAATGAATGAATGGGTTACGGTTAACAATTTGATTGGGTTGATGTGGGAACATGCTTTAGTCATCAAAATTTATGCCATGAGGGACTTTTGTCCGAAGTTTGTGTATCCAAAAGGACTCACGTTTCAGAATCGTGGTGTGTGTGATCGATTTGTGATTGATTCAATGGCAGAGATCTGAATGTCATTTATAGAGTGATCTTTTGATCATTGATTGATCATTCAGATCTCTGCCATTGAATCAATCACAAATCGATCACACACCACGATTCTGAAACGTGAGTCCTTTTGGATACACAAACTTCGGACAAAAGTCCCTCATGGCATAAATTTTGATGACTAAAGCATGTTCCCACATCAACCCAATCAAATTGTTAACCGTAACCCATTCATTCATTCATTCATTCATCATTCATTCATTCATTCATTCTACCTTTATATGTCATTTATATAAATATATAAATATATTATATGAATATAAATGGGATATGAATATATGCTTGTGTGTTTATGTATGTATAACTCGATATTTGTATATGCACGTGCACCCTAACTGTAACGCAAACGGTCACTTCCGTTGAACTTGGGGCTGGTGAGTGAACTTTGGCGTGGCTCTTCCTTCTGTATGCATTTTCTACACATATCACACATCTCACACACATATCACCATACATACTTGACTGATATACATGCCTGCTGTTTTTGTAGACTCAGAAGAAGACCTTTGTTGGTCGAAAGCTTGTCGACAATTAAAGATCGACGTCCTGAAGCTACGTCCGCGTCTTATTTAATCTAACGATTATATATTCAATACAAATGAGACGCCCTGCTCGTACTTTGGAGTTTCTACTATTTCTTACAGTTATATATACTAGGGCATGCCCGTACTATATCTATATCTAAAAGTATATCCCCCCCCTCTATTTACATGCAATGGTTTGGTCCAAAGCGAACGGCTTGCGAGTACGGTGACAATCCCCCCCCTCTATTTACATGAAATGGTTTGGTCCAAAGCGAACGGCTTGCGAGTACGGTGACAATCCCCCCCCTCTATTTACATGAAATGGTTTGGTCCAAAGCGAACGGCTTGCGAGTACGGTGACAATCCCCCCCCCCCCCCCCTCTATTTACATGAAATGGTTTGGTCCAAAGCTAACGGCTTGCGGAGTTTGGTAAAGAAATCGCCATATCGTGCACAAACGCGCAGGAAAGCGAAAGAATCGCAAATTAGTTTTAATTAGTTTTAAAACATAGTTTAACGCCCGAGCGAGTTTAACGCAATCGCAAATCGCATCGCAAAGCGAAAGAATCGCAAATTAGTTTTAATTAGTTTTAAAACATAGTTTAACGCCAACATAGCGCCAACATAGTTTGCCGACGGGAAATAAATGAATACGCTCTCAAATGTGCCGTCCGAGGCAGAGTCTGTTCGCCACGTTCGGCACACGTGATAGCTCGCTGCTCTCTGATTGGTTGAATCGTTTTTTGGACATAGCTCGGTAACTACTTCTGCGATTAATTTAAAACCTTGAAAAGGCACATCCTCGGGTCCCCAGCAATATACCTGGCAAGTTTCAAGTATATCGGACCGGTAGTTGTCGAGAAACAGCGGTCGCATACAGACACACACACACACACAGAGATTGCTGGAATTATAGATACTAGGGCATGCCCGTACTATATCTATATCTAAAATTATATCCCCCCCTCTATTTACATGAAATGGTTTGGTCCAAAGCGAACGGCTTGCGAGTACGGTGACAATCCCCCCCCCTCTATTTACATGAAATGGTTTGGTCCAAAGCGAACGGCTTGCGAGTACGGTGACAATCCCCCCCCTCTATTTACATGAAATGGTTTGGTCCAAAGCGAACGGCTTGCGGAGTTTGGTAAAGAAATCGCCATAGCGTGCACAAAAGCGCAGGAAAGCGAAAGAATCGCAAATTAGTTTTAATTAGTTTTAAAACATAGTTTAACGGCAACATAGTTTGCCAACGTGAAATAAATGAATACGCTCTCAAATGTGCCGTCCGAGGCAGAGTCTGTTCGGCACGTTCGGCACACGTGATAGCTCGCTGCTCTCTGATTGGTTGAATCGTTTTTTGGACATAGCTCGGTAACTACTTCTCCGATTAATATGAAACCTTGAAAAGGCACATCCTCGGGTCCCCAGCAATATACCTGGCAAGTTTAAAGTATATCGGACCCGTGGTTGTCGAGAAACAGCGGTCACAGACATACAGACATACATACAGAGATTACTGGAATTATATATAGATACTAGGGCATGCCCGTACTATATCTATATCTAAAATTATATCCCCCCCCCTCTATTTACATGAAATGGTTTGGTCCAAAGCGAACGGCTTGCGAGTACGGTGACAATCCCCCCCCCCTCTATTTACATGAAATGGTTTGGTCCAAAGCGAACGGCTTGCGAGTACGGTGACAATCCCCCCCCCTCTATTTACATGAAATGGTTTGGTCCAAAGCGAACGGCTTGCGGAGTTTGGTAAAGAAATCGCCATAGCTCGGTAACTACTTGTCCGATTAATATGAAACCTTGAAAAGGCACATCCTCAGGTCCCCAGCAATATACCTGGCAAGTTTCAAGTATATCGGACCCGTGGTTGTCGAGAAACAGCGGTCACAGACAAACATACAAACATACAAACATACAAACATACAAACATACAAACATACACACAGAGATTACTGGAATTATAGATAGATATATATATATATATATATATATATATATATATATATATATATATATATATATATATATATATATATACATATATATATATATATGGTGTATTCCACAAAATTCTGTTCACAATTCTGTTCCTATTTTGTATTTTATATTTTTTGAAAGAAGCAAATGTATGCAATTCAATGAAACATTTGCATATCAGTTTGACAAGGATTTCATCCCAAACAATTTTGACACAACAGAAGAAACTAATGGTATCGTTGTGTTTTAATGGGGAGAATTAAGGGAAGCGTAATACACCAGGGAAAACCTTGGAATGGTCAACAACACAACAACAGGCATTTCAAGGCCATTTTCCCTGCCAGAGCGGGGGTTAGCCTTGCGGTCCCCATGACAATCTTCTCCATTTTGCCCTATTTTCTGCATCTCTCCTTGTTAACCCCCTTGCCCGCATTTCTTCTTCGACCATCTTTAGCCAAGTCTTTCTCGGTCTTCCCCGTCCTCTACTTCCATCTACATTCATTTCCATCACTCTTCTCAACCAGTCACTTTCATCCTTCCTCAACACATGACCAAACCATCTCAACCTGTTCCTCTTCACAGCATCAATCACAGGCTCTATTCCCATCATCTTTCACAATTCATCATTTGTCTTCCTCTCTCTCAACGATACTCAACACATCCACCGAACCATTCGAACCATTCATTGGAAAACCTTGGAATGGTCATCTTACTATAATTCACCAAATGTCCGTTCGTCTGTCTGTCTGTCCGTCTGTTCCCAGGTACAGCAAAAACGGCTGAACCGATCGCAACAAAATTTTGGGTGGGTATTCCTGGGACCGCCTGGAGTAAAATAGGCTATTGTGGCGGACACGAAAGCTCATTGAGCATCAAATGAGGGCATCATTCCACGCGGGTAGGCGTGGCCGCGGGATATACACCGGGCGCGCAGCCCGGAGCGCTCCAGTGCGGATGAGTGAGCAATGAATAAAGAGCTCGATGATAACCAAAGCGTTGTGGCCTACCTTTGTTCAACGTGTGTGCTCCCGCACCACATTGGTGACCTCCGACTGGTTCAACCGTAGTTGAACTCCCGAACGCGCAATGGCCATCAACGCGATCAAGCTGCCGGAGTTCTGGGAAGCGCAGGCCGACACCTGGTTTCTTCAAGCTGAGGCCCAATTCCAGCTCCGGGGCGTCACGGCGGACGACACGAGGTACGTCTACGTGGTCGCTGCCCTTGGCTCCGGCACGGCCGCGCGCGTCGTGTCCTTCCTCCGGCACCCGCCGGACGAGGGCAAGTACGCGGTGCACAAGCAGCTGCTCCTCGATACGTTTGGCCTCCCAGAGGCCGACCGCGCCGACCGTCTTTTGGACCTTCCCGCCCTCGGCGACACACGCCCGTCCGCCCGCATGGATTACATGCTAGCCCTGCTCGGCGACGGCCGCGCGGATTTCCTGTTGCGTGCTCTCTTCCTCCACGCGCTGCCTGTACAGGTGCGGCTCGCGTTGGCCGGGTCGACCATTACGGAACTGCGGGCCCTGGCCAGGGAGGCGGACAAGTACTTCGCAGCCCACGACGCACGGCCGGCATATAGCACGGCCGTCGTGGGTCCCGGCACGGCGCGGATGGTTCGGATCCTTCCGAGCACGGCGTAGGTTTGGCGGATCGCCGCGTGGCATGGCGTTCGGATCCTCCCGAATACGGCGTAGGTTTGGCGGATCGCCGCGTGGCATGGCGTTCGGTTCCTTCCGAGCGCGACGTAGGTTTGGCGGATCCGTGCGTGGCCGCCGCCACGCCCCGCCCACCACCGTCGTCCCAACCGGTGCAGCGACCACCACCGGGCCAGACCTGGTGCCATTTCCATGCCAGGTTCGGCCACAAGGCCAGGTCCTGTCGCCCGCCTTGTACTTTTGGCAGGTCGGGAAACGACCAGGCCGGCGCTCGCTTCCTGCCATGAGCGTCGGCCATACTGGCAGCCTGTTGTTCATCACGGACACCTTATCCGGGCGCCATTACCTGTGCGACACGGGAGCGCAGGTGAGTGTCGTTCCCGCCGGTACGTCCGACAAGCAGTCCGCGGGCCGGGGCCCCGCGCTGCTTGCCGCAAACGGTACGTCCATTCGCACGTACGGAAAACGCTGCCTTTCTCTGTGGTTCGGAGGGCAGGTTTTCCGATGGTTGTTCGTCACTGCCGACGTGCCTATGGCACTGCTCGGCGCAGACTTCCTGTGTGCCAATGGTCTACTGGTGGACGTCAAGCACAGAAGGCTTGTCCAGGCTGAGACGTTCAGCTCGCTCGCTTGCGCGCTGCCCGCCTCGTTGAGCAGCTCCCGGAGCGGCTCATCGAGCGGCTCGCCGAGCGGCTTGCTGAGCGGTTCGGTTCTGGCCAGGTTCATCTGTACGCTTCCGGCAGCGAACGAATTCACCCGCCTCCTCGTGGGTTTCCCGGCCCTCACGCGGCCCACCTTCTCGGCGGGGGCCGTCAAGCACGGGGTGGAACACCACATCCCCACCGCCGGGCCACCGGTCTACGCCCGGGCACGCCGCCTCGAGCCGATGAAGCTCGCCGTAGCTAAAGCGGAGTTCGCTACGCTGGAGCGGCTCGGCATCGTGCGGCGCTCCGAGAGTGCTTGGGCGTTGCCGCTTCACATCGTGCCAAAGACTGGCAGGGGATGGCGACCATGCGGGGACTACCGGCGCCTCAACGACGCCACCACCCCCGACCGCTACCCCGTCCCCCACATCCAGGACTTCTCCGCCCGGTTGGCGGGCATGTCCTTCTTTTCGCCGTCCCCCTACCGGCCAAGGTGGAGGCGGTGAAGGGGTTTCCGTGCCCCTGCACGATCAAGGGGCTCCAGGAGTTCCTGGGCATGGTAAACTTTTACCATCGGTTCCTGCCCCGCATCGCCCAGCTCCTGCGCCCCTTGCACGAGGCCCGCCGGGGCAAGCCGGGCAAAGGTGACGTTACCTGGACTGAGCAGATGGACGCGGCGTTCGCGGGCGCGAAGCTCGCCTTGGCTAACGCCACCATGCTCGTGCACCCGGCGCCCGATGCACCGATCGCCCTCACCACCGATGCCTCGGACTACGCAGTGGGCGTGGTGCACGAGCAATGGGTGCGTGGTGCCTGGCAACCGTTGGTGTTCTTCAGCCGGCAGCTTCGCCCGCCCGAACGCCGCTATAGTACCTTCGACCGCGAGTTGCTCGGGCTTCACCTGGCGGTCAGGCACTTCCGCCATCTGCTCGAGGGCTGTGCGTTCACGGCCTTCGTCGACCACAAGCCACTGGTTTTCGCGATGGGCAAGGTCGCCGAGCCGTGGTCGGCCCGGCAGCAGCGTCACCTCTCGGCCATGTCCGAGTACACGACGGACATCCGGCACGTCGTGGGGAAGGACAACCCGGTGGCGGATTGCCTTTCCCGGTCCGTCACCCACGCAGTCCACCTTGGCATCGACTATGCCCGGATGGCGGCGGACCAGGCCGCCGACCCCGGCGTCCAGGCCTTGCGGACCGCCGTCACGGGCCTCCGCATCACCGAGGTGCCGTTCGACGGCGTGGCCCTCTTGTGCGACGTCTCCCTTGGGCGGCCTCGCTCCATCGTGCCCGCGGGCTGGCAGCGCCAGGTTTTTGACGCCATCCACGGCCTGTCCCACCCGGGCACGAAGGCCTCCCAGAGGTTGGTCGCTGACAAGTTTGTCTGTCATGGCCTCCGGAAGGCCGTCCGCGGCTGGACCAGGACGTGCCTTGCGTGCCAGCGCGCGAAGGTGCACCAGCACACCCAGGCCCCATTGGCCCCGTTTACGGTGCCGGCACGTAGGTTCGACCACGTGCATGTGGACCTGGTGGGACCTCTGCCCCCCTCGCGGGGCTTCACCCACGTCCTCACCATGGTGGACCGCACCACCCGGTGGCCGGAGGCCGTGCCTTTGGCGGCGACGACGGCGGCGGACATCGCGCAGGCGTTCATCGCCACCTGGGTCGCCCGGTTCGGCGCCCCCTCGGACATCTCGTCCGACCGCGGACCCCAGTTCCCCTCGGAGCTCTGGGCTGCGGTCGCGCGGGGGCTCGGGGTCCAGCTGCACTGAACCACGGCCTACCATCCCCAGGCCAACGGCCTGTGCGAGCGGTTCCACCGCTCATTGAAGGCCGCGCTCCGGGCCACCCTCCGCGACGGCGGCTGGGTCGACAGGCTCCCCTGGGTCCTGCTGGGCCTCCGGACGGCGCCCAAGGACGACCTGCGCGCATCCGCGGCGGAGTTGGTCTTTGGACAGCCACTGCGGGTGCCGGGCGAGTTCCTCCCTGACCCCACGGCACCATGGTCCGCGGCGCAGGAGCGCTCCGCGCTGCAAGAGACCGCCCGGAGGTTCGCCCCGGTGCCGACGGCGCACCACGGGCACCCGCCTACGCATGTCGCCCCGGAGCTTCGCACCGCGGAGTACGTCTGCGTCTGGCACGACGCCCACCGGGCACCACTGCGGCCCCCGTACGACGGGCCTTTCCGCTTGCTGGAGACCGGGGTGAAACATTTCACCTTGGACATCGGCGGCACTCCCGACCGCGTCTCGGTGGATCACCTCAAGCTGGCCCACCTCGACGTGGACCACCCACCGCCGGTGGCTCGGCCCCCGCGTCGGGGCCGGCCCCCTGCGGGCGGACCCCCGGCACCGCCCAGGCCCGCCGGCATGCCGCCCCCCGGTCCTGCACCCATCCCGGGTGCAACCAGAGGCATCCCTGCACTCCGGACGCCTCCAGTCGCCAGAGGGCGCTTCAGCCGGGTCATCTTGTTGCCCCGCAAACTGGCCCTCCAGGTGCGCGGGAATTCTGGGGGGGCGCGTGTCTTTCTCGGTCTTCCCCGTCCTCTACTTCCTTCTACATTCATTTCCATCACTCTTCTCAACCAGTCACTTTCATCTTTCCTCAACACATGACCAAACCATCTCAACCTCTCAACCTCTCAACCGTCAACCGTCAACCTCTCAACCAAACCATCTCAACCGTCAACCATGACCAAACCATGACCAAAGACTCTCGCGGAGTGCTCTCGCGAGATCACGGCGAGGTCACGTCTTTTCGAAGCTGTTCCATGCGCTCACGCTTTCGAAGCTAAGTGATCTTTCACATTTGTGTTTTTGGCGTATCTTTATCTTTCTTTCGGTGCATGTACCTATTGGGGTGACTTTAATAGGTTTCTCGGTGTTGGTTTTTCATACCTGTGTACAGAATCGTCGGTTTTTTTCGTATCGTGTATTCTGAGGCCTGGTGTAGTGCTAGTAGTAGTAGGCTACCGTGTCCTCAGACCTTGGCTTGAGGCTTTTGTTTTTTGTCTCAGTGGTTCTTCGATCGCGCTGCAACTACTGTCGGTCTCTGTTTTTCACAGTCCTTTCACCCATACTCCCTTGTTTTAAAATCTCAAAAAAAAAACCCAAATTTTTTTTCCTTCCCTGTTCTTATCCGCTTGTACGTTCTTGTTTGTTCTTTCGTTCTTTGTTCTTTTGCTCTTTCGTTCTTCGTTATTTGTTCTTTCGTTCTTCGACCACGTTGTTCGAGATCACGTGATCAAGTTGTTAATACATGTTTCATCTGTCCCCTGAAGAACTTTATTATTATGTCATATTCTATAACACTTTTTTCTACTTCTTCTATAAAAGGATGCTTTCGACTTGCTCACCAATTCTATTCATTCAAAAAAAAAATTCCATCTCTTGCAGTGCATCTTTCATTCATTCCCTAAACTCTCCAGAACTCCACCCATCCTTCAGCGTCCTCAAACGTATTTTTGACTCGAATGTCTCAAGAAACTCATTTTGCAATAAATGTTCGTTTCCCATAAATCGTACACTTTTCAAAATCCAATCTCACCCCTCCCCATCAAATCTTCCCCATCACCCATCTCTGTCAAATCTTCCCCCTTGCCCCTTCCCTCTTAAACTCCCCCCACACCCCTCCCCTCCGAGACTCTCCCTCACTCCTCCCCTCCTAGACTCCCCTCTCACCCCTCCTCCTCAAAGCGTCCTCCCCGCTTCTTCCCCCTTCCAACTTTCACCTTCATCTTCCTCAACCTTCTGCCTCACTCTTCCCCCTCAAATAACACCTCACTGCGCCTCACCCAAACACCATCAAACCTTTTGTCCGCCCCATTCTTCCCTTTCTCCAAGCTATTCTGTAATCTCTGACACACCTGCAACAGCTCTCCCTACCTCTTCCTCCTCTTCCACATCCTGCCCTACTGCTCCCCCCCCCCCTGTTCTGTATCCAATGCTCCCCCTTCCTCTTCCTTAACAGTATGGACCACAAACATCCGGGGCCTTCGCTCAAACTTAACTGATCTCTCCATACAGGTTGCTTCTGACAAACCAGACGTGATCTGCTTAACAGAAACCTTCCTCCTTCATGATGTCTCTGATTCCTTGGTATCTCTCCCAGGTTACTCCCTCCTCCGGTATGATAGACCTGAGCCTCGTTCTGGAGGTGGGGTTGCTATCTTTATAAAAAACTCTCTTCCTCACTCGCCCCACACTGCCCTCTCTCCACCTCACCCCCAGGAATACCTTTGGCTACGGCTTCCCCTTCGCTCCCACCTTTTGTTCATATGCGTGTTGTACCGTCCACCAAACAGTGATGACTCGATCTACATCTCGCTGTCTGATAATATGGACCAACTTCTATCTACCCATCCCAACTCTCTCTTCCTCATATGTGGTGATTTCAACTGTCACCATGCCAGTTGGCTGGGGGTGGGTACCTCTCTCACCAGACATGGCTCTTCAGCAAAGGACTTCTGTGACTCACTGGGACTGACACAATCTGTCAATTTCCCAACCCGGATCTCAGTCAACGGAGAATCTTCTCTTCTGGACTTGGTTATGACTAACTTCCCTGAAAATGTCTGCTGCTCTTCTTCTGCTCCAATCGGCTCTTCTGATCATGTGCTTGTTAAAGTGGACATCTCTCTGACCATTTTCAGAGAGCCTCCTCAGCGTCGACGAGTCTGGCATTTCACTCAGGCCAACTGGCACGGTCTTCAAGCAGCCATCAATCATCTGGACTGGTTTCCCATCTCTACTGCCTCTGACATCAACTCATCCTGGGAATTCTTCCAAAGTAAATTGCTCTCTCTCATGCACAGTTTTATCCCTTCTCGTCTTCAGTTGTCATACCCTTCCTCCCATCCATGGTACACGGAATCTTGTGGTGAGGCTATTGCCCAGAAACAACTTGCTTTCGTCTCCTGGAAAGCAAATCCAACGGAAGGAAATCTCATTTCCTTTCACAAAGCCCGAAACAAGTGTGTGTCCACCCTCAGGAGAGCCAGGAAACAATATCTCTCCGTCCTCAGGACCGAACTCTCTTATCTGTCTCCCTCTTCCAAATCCTGGTGGCGTCTGGTAAAATCTGTTTCTGGTGTTTGTTCCCCCATCATCCCCTCCCTCACCTTAAATGGCCACACGGCTGACTCCGCACGTGAAAAAGCCGAATGCCTCAACTCTGTGTTTGCCTCTAAATCTTGTGTCCCAAACCCATCCCTCTCTGTACCCACCGTACCCAGTCGTACCCAGCTGCTCCTGGACTCTGTGTCCTTTCCTCCTGACAAGGTGGAAAAGTGTCTGTCAACCCTCGACTCTGATTCTGCAACTGGACCTGACGGCATCAGCCCACGGG
Organism: Myxine glutinosa; assembly: GCF_964187855.1. Classification (NCBI taxonomy): domain Eukaryota; kingdom Metazoa; phylum Chordata; class Myxini; order Myxiniformes; family Myxinidae; genus Myxine; species Myxine glutinosa. Next base: position 32,598,819 of record NC_136271.1, read on the forward strand.
TCCTAAAATCATGTTCTTCCGCTCTTTCACTCCCTCTCTCTGTTCTCTTCACCCTCTCTTTTGCTCAAGGTCATCTTCCATCTGCTTGGAAATCTGCCAACATCACCGCTTTGCACAAAAAAGGTGCAAAAACAGATCCCAGCAAGTACAGACCAATCAGCCTTCTCCCAATTATCAGCAAGGTCATGGAATCCATCATTGCTTCAGATATGAAATCTTTCCTCTTCTCCAATGGCTTGATCTCTGATCATCAATTTGGTTTCAGACCTGGACACTCCACTCTGGACATGCTGCTTCTGCTTTCTCAACAATGGATGGAGGTCCTCAATGCCAAACAGGAAATTATAGCAGTCTCCCTTGACATATCACGTGCCTTCGATACAGTCTGGCACCCCGCTCTGCTCACCAAACTCTCCTCTTTTGGTATCCATGGAAATCTCCACGCATGGCTGGCGGACTTCCTCTCTAGTCGTAGTCAACGTGTGGCCCTGAATGGGTTTCTCTCATCTCCTCTTCCTGTTCAGGCTGGAGTTCCCCAAGGTAGTGTTCTGGGCCCTGTGCTTTTTCTTGTCTTCATCAATGATCTCTCTGACTCTCTTGAAAATCCTCTCTATCTCTTTGCTGACGACTCTACTCTCTGTCGCTCCATTCTTCATCCCTCAGATCGGCAGTCTGCAGCCTCCTCACTCTCTGCAGACCTTGACAAAATCACAGACTGGGCAAACAAGTGGAACATGTCTTTCAATCCTGACAAATCTCACACTCTTACGATGTCTCTCCGAAAAGACCGACTGGACAACCCTCCCATCCACTTTCTGAATAATCCTCTCCAAGAAGTTCTGTCACTCAAGCTTTTGGGTCTCACTATCTGCCATGATCTTTCCTGGAAAAACCACATTTCAAATCTGGCCTCCAAAGCCAGTCGCCGACTGGGCATCCTCCGTCGTGCGAAGTCCTTCCTTGGCACACCTGAGGTCCTCACCACATACAAGGCTTTCATCCGCAGCTCAATGGAATACTGCTCTCCCCTCTGGGCTGGTGCTCCTGCCTCACACCTAGCTCGCCTTCGCGCTGTTGAAACCAAAGCATTCAGAATCATTGGAATCTCCCGCGATGAAGCTAACTCCAAGGGCCTCTCACTCACTCACTCACCGCAGGCAGGTTGGTGGTCTTTCCGTCTTCTACCGACTCCTCTCTGGCCTTGCCCCCCCAGCTCTCTCTGGGCTCTGTCCCGCAAATATTCCTACAGGTCGCACAAGATCTGCCTGCAACCCTCTTTTGGTTAAACTGCCAAAATCAACTCTCTGCTCACCTTCACTCCTTCATTCCTCTTTTCTCCCGCCTCTGGAACAAACTCCCTCACTCTCTTCAATCCCACTCCACCCTCCAAGTCTTTAAAACAGCTGTTCACCACCATCTCTTATCTTCCCCCATCCAAAACCTTGATCTTTTCTACCCCCGCTAATTTCACCCCAATTCCCCTTTTTGAAATACCAACTTCTGTCCTGGAAGTCCTTGGTGTCCTTGTGCTTTATACTTCTCCCTCCCCCCCCCCCCCTTCCCATGCCTCCTCCCCCCGGGCCCTCTCCCTTCCACACATCTCCCTGCTCTCGGATGTTGTGTTTGTGTGCTTCCCCTTTTCTCCCCATCTTGTCTTCCGCTCCCTCTTTTTGTGTATTTTGTTTGTCTGGTCGATTTGTTTGTGAAGTAAATGTTAGCTCTTTCACGAGCCTCGATTCAGTATACAAAAAAAAAAAAAAAAAAAAAAAAACCTGTTCCTCTTCATAGCATCAATCACAGGCTCTATTCCCATCATCTTTCGCAATTCATCATTTGTCTTCCTCTCTCTCAACGATACTCAACACATCCACCGAACCATTCGAACCATTCATTGGAAAACCTTGGAATGGTCATCTTACTAGAATTCACCAAATGTCCGTTCGTCTGTCTGTCCGTCTGTTCCCAGGTACCGCAAAAACGGCTGAACCGATCGCAACAAAATTTTGGGTGGGTATTCCTGGGACCGCCTGGAGTAAAATAGGCTATTGTGGCGGACACGAAAGCTCACTGGCGTGAGGGCATCATTCCACGCACCAAGTGGGCGGCGGCCACGCCCGAGGGGTAGGCGTGGCCGCGGGATATACACCGGGTGCGCAGCCCGGAGCGCTCCAGTGCGGATGAGTGAGCAATGAATAAAGAGCTCGATGATAACCAAAGCGTTGTGGCCTACCTTTGTTCAACGTGTGTGCTCCCGCACCACATTATATTGTTTTTCCAATGAGGAATTTTTTTCAAATTTTCCAGTTTTTCCAAACACAATGGAATAATATTTACCGATATGAACAGTGATGTGGCTTTTATTAAAATTCTACAAATACTGTTTAGATTTTGATGATTTGCGTGTGATATGATTTAACGGATGTTTATATAAATCGTTTAAAATAAAAAAGCCTTCAATTTCTGATATTTTGCCTTTTCATTTGGGGCTCCCAATTGAAGCACCGCCCGTAGGGCGGGTACCATTGCTAGTTGTTTTAATTTCAGGAGACCGTTATCTCCATGCAGTACAAATGTATATCAATCAGAGAACACCTAGCTTGTCTACAGACAGATCCAAAAATGCTGTTCCTTTTATAATTTTCATTTCTAAGCTACTGCTTATTTATTTCGTATTTCCACGCATAATGGAGAAGAAATGTGAAGGTTCTGTTTGCCAAGAACCTGAAGATGCCATCTTCAATGCACAACTCACGAGAAGAACAAGATAATAGAGGTCAAAATTGCTCATAACTACCTCATAGTGGTTCAGAAACAGTTTGGAAATATTTTCCAAAGAAACTTCCTCCTGTCAAAACAACGGTCGGCCGATTTTATTATCGTTTCAAAATTCGAGTTATGACATTGCCACATAGCAATAGCATTGCCCACCTGTCTGTCATTTCTGATTGAAAAAAAATTCTCTTTCATAATTGTTATTGGGATGATCCAACTGAAGGACAGAAATTCAAGGCTACAGAGTTTATAGGTGTGATAGGAAAGAGAAAAATGGAGGAAGTGTGTCAATCTGGGTGAAAAACTATTCAATCGAGAGAAAGGGGTGACATTAAGGAAGGAATTGATGGAGATGGTTCTGTATGGGGAGATTAGATATTGCAAGAAAAATAAGATACTTGTAGGATGCTTTTAAAATAGGGGCCTAGGGCTCATGGTGAGGAAAGAGCATGAAAGATGGACATGTGCAGAATTCAGAAAGACATGTAATAAGGGAAGAGTATTGATTACGTGGGCTTTTAACTTGCCTGGGTTCAGGAACAGGGGAAAGGCAGAACAGATTAGGATTTTTTAGATCTAGCCCAGAATTGCTTTTTAACATAGTTTGTATAAAGGCCCATGAGGGGGAATGCTGAGCTGAATCTCATTTTGAGTAAAGATCTCAATTTGGTGGTGGGGGTGGGAGGGCATCTGGGGACAAGCGACCACAATATACTAAGCGCAACTGTATATTACAGACTTGGCATTTAATATGGAATATTTTTTTTGTGGGGGTGAACTTACTTTTCAAGATGTCTTAGAACCAAAAGTTCATTGGAATTATGTTGAAATTATTCTAGATTTTGTTAATGTGACCTTTAAAAGAAACAAAAACCACATTTGACATTTTGAAGCAAATAAATTGATCCTTGAAAGTGATGTAAACTGATATCGAACTCAATTCATGGACAGTACTGTGTTAAACTTCTGTACGTTTTCCAGAAGTATCTCTTTATTTTGCACATTAGCCAAAAAAAAATTCAGCAAAAACAAAAGTTAAATTATGACTGGGATTACGGACAGTAAAATTAAAGTTCAGTACTTCGTGTAACCCCCACGAGCATTCAGGAGAGCACGTACACATCGAGGCATGCTGTTCACGAGATGTGCCAAGGTTCGGACAGGAATCGCTTGCCATGCAATGACAATAGCCTGCTGCAATTCACGCACAGAGGTAGGCTGTTGGTCCAAGTTGTCGATTTGACGCGTTAATTCTGCCCACAAGTTCTCTATCGGATTCATATCCGGGGACATGGCAGGCCACTCCATATGCTCTACACCACGGTCAGCAAGAAAGTGTTGGATCATGCGAGCACGATGAGGCCGTGCATTGTCATCTTGGAAGACAAAGTTTCCTCGAAAGGCTGCACGAGCAAATGGAAGCAATGTTTCTTCCAGAATGACCCTGTACTTGAACTGGTTCAGGTTTCCATTCAGAACAACCAGGTCAGTTTTGCCCTCTGCATGAAAAGCAGCCCAAACGGTCACCACACCAACTCCAGCTTAGACTCTTGGCACTATACAATCTTCATTGTGGGCTTCATGCACTTGTCTGCGCACTCGGACGCGGCCATCTTGACGATAGACCAGAAATCTAGACTCGTCACTGAAGGTCACGTGATTCCAGTGTCCTGGCTGCCATAGACGGTGCTCTCTGGCCCACTGCAATCGGCGTTGGCGGTGTTGTCTGGTCAGACGTGGCTTTCTCAGGGGACGCCTGGCACGATAGCCTGCTTGAACCAGTCGTTGGTTGACTAGCCTTCTGGATACAGGCACATTTGTCAGTTGCTGCCACTCAGCCCTAAGCCGATTAGCTGACTTGGTACGGCCATTGCAGATTAACCGGTGCAGCTGGCGATCATCTCTCCTTGTGGTTCTGTGTGGACGTCCTGGCCTCGGTATTGGAGTAGGGACAGCCCTCTGAGCATTTCGTTTCAGGATCTTTGACAACTGACCTTGAGTGATGTCATACTGCCGAGTAATAGCAAGCTGTTTCATGCCAGAATTTCGTAAAGCCACCACTCCACGACAAACAGCATTGTCAAGTTGACGGACCATCTCCAGAGGAAGCGGCAATAACTTTTGTGGATGTGCAGCAGTTGTTTTCCACTAATACAGAACGCAACAACCCTTATATACCCGATTGTGAAGCCAATCGTCAAATGTACCTGTCCTTGCATTTTGTCACGCCACCTGTGATATAATCCTGTTATTGACTTCTTGCTGTGAAAGACAATCAGTGACATGGTTCTTTCAACAAAGACATCACCGAAGGGCAAAAGAAACTCACCAGATTGATATACTGAGTTCAGAAAGTAAACCCGTCAAGAAAAAAAATAAATTCCATATTAAATGCCAAGTCTGTATTTAGATGTGAAGTTCGGGATAGTAAGTGGTGTTGGGCTGTTGGAGTTTAGTAGGAGAAACGTTTGGATATGAGAAGTGATTTTGGAACTTCAGATTGGGTACAGTTAATGAGTGGGCGGTCTGTATCGGAGAAATGGGCAACCTTCAAGGAGCAAATGTGTATAGAGTAGGTATATTCCAGTGAGGTGTAAAGGTAGTGGCAGAAAGAGACCATGGTGGTTGAGCCAGGATCTACGTAACGCAACATAAATGGGATAAGCAGAAGGTATTGATAGGTTCGTGGGGGTAGGTGAAGGAATACCTTAGTAAAGTCAGGAATGTGTAGGTTTTAGTATGGACCATGTGATGCGAAGAAGAAGAAGCCATCTTGATGTACATAAGCAGGGTAAATGTTCAGGTTCAGTGTTTGCCTGTCGCCATAAGGAGGGTGGTTTTGTGCTAATTAATTATAGGGGTTATGGTTAATCCCCAGTATGTATTGCCTCCCTGTGGCTTTTCCCTAATGTTCTTATAAAACTCAGCCGGCCAGGCAATGGACTCATTCACTCACCATGCCACCAGGTCCGACAGACAAAGCAAATTTGCCAATTGGCAAGTAAACCCCAACATCATCCGAACATTCCTGAACAGAGATTAGACTCCACCCCCCGACGACTCGTAACGAGGAGGCCACACCCCGGCCTTCATGGTTGGCGGAGGTGCGATGGGATGTTTGAGTAGTGCTCGGTGATTGGCCAGAGTGTGACATCAGTGGTCGAACATTCGAGAGCTAAAGGAAAAAGAGGCCATTTCGCCATATTTATCTCTCTTCTGGTCCTGGCTGCATGGTGGACGGTCGCTCCCATCGTACGCACTCGTGCAGAGAACCTTCGGAGCATTGTGAAGCTTTTGCAACATTGGAGGAGGGGAGTGTTGTTGGACTGTGGTGTCTTTCGGGGGAGGAGAGAGCCGCGTCTCGCTTGGTGGTGGAAGCGAGGAAGGGCTGGTTGAGTGCCTGCTCGCGCTTGGGCGTTTTCTGACGCGCGGGTTTGGCACCATTACCGGGGCGCCCGCACAAGCGGCTACACCGGCAGCAACGACCAATGTGCCCTCGACGCACTTTAAGGCCAGAGCTGAGGGTCGGCCCTTCAGTAAGGGAAGTTATTTTTTATTTATCTTTCCCCTTTGTTTGTATATGAGTCTGATAGAGACGTCTCATATCGATAGTAGTTTTCACCTCAATATTTTAATTGTCCTTGCATTTATTTTTATTAAATAATTATTTGTTGAATTTTACTTTTCTTGTCCTGGTTCATTTCTTTGTTTTGTGGGTTCGGAATAACCCGGTGTGTTCCCGATCAGATAAGGCTTCGGGCGTTTCCTGCGCGCGCCAAAGACAATCCCGCCAAGGTTCGAAATACGCTTTGGAGTTAAAGCTCGTTTTAGTTATTCATCTGAGGCCAGTCTTTATCGGCCATGGACGGGACAGTATTCATCTGTATATTAATGTAGTGGCAGTTTTCTGTCCGCCTGCTTCCCTCTTTCCGCCCATTGGTTGTTCACCTGGCCGGACTCCACCCACAAGGACGTCATTAGTAGGAAGGCTGACTCCATCCACCGGCATTTTGATTCTTATGCAGTTCAGGACTAACACATCGTCGAACCTGTCATGTTCACAGTTGCCACGCCCTCCCTCTACATTTCTAAAACATAAACTTCTGGGAGCATGTAAGGCAGCACTCCGATGCCTATACACCACCCCAAAAAAGGGAGGGTTTTCCATGGAACTTTGTTCCGTGGGTCCCTGCTAGTTCAATACAAAACAATAGGACTGCGGACCAACTCACATCGGTATAGGAAGAAATAGACAGACACAAGTTAAGAAAATAACTCAGCAGATCAAAAGGGAATATGAAAAGGACCTACCCATGAATATTAAACATAACAGCAAGACATTATTTAAGTATATTAGGGGTAAGGAAAGGGTTAAGAACAGTGTGGGCCTATTGAGGAATAGCACAAGGGAATTTTGTGAATGATGAGGGTGAGATGCCAGGCTTATTAAATATTTTTTTGCTTCTACATTTAAACAGTGAGAGTCAGGGGAACTTCCAATAGCGGTGAGTATCTATACCTCGGGGTGAGCCAGAGCTTTTGGAAGGGACCCAAGGAGGAGTAGAGGACGTGAAGAAGCAGCCAGAAAAATTATAGCAGGGATGATAAAGCTCCAGGGCCGGATAATATGCATTCTCGAGTTTTGATGGATGTGACAGAGCAGATAAGCATGGTGTTAGCGGACATCTTTAACAGCTCGATGGAGTCTGGACAGGCACCAGAGGATTGGAGAGTAGTAAATGTAACACTGTTATTTAAGAAATGATCCAGAGAATAATTGGGGAACTACAGGCCTGCTAGTTTGAGGGGAAGGTGTTGGAGACGTTAATTAAGGAACGGATAGGATAAACGTTTGAATAATTTAAAAATAATTAAAGGCAGTCTGCACAGATTTCCCAAAGGGAGATCTTGTTTACCAAATATTTTAGAGTTCAATAAAGCAATTTCTGATTGGGTGGATGAGGGAATGGCGGTCAGTGTATATATAGTGTATCTTGACTTTCAGACGACATTTGATAAGGTACCACCCACGTAAGACGTTATTAGCTAAGGTGAGGGCTTGCGGTGTGACCGATAGAGTAACTAACTGGATTTGAAACTGGCTTAGTGATAGGAAGCAAACGGTGGCTGTGAGAGCGAGGATATCCAACTGGGGGGATGTAACACCTGCAGATAGTGGGTGACATCAGGTATCAGTACTGGGTCCATTATTATTCATAATTTGCATCAACAATTTGGACAGTAAGATTTCTAAACAAATCAGCTTTCTAGATTTGCACATGATACAACGCTTGGACAGTAAGTTTGGAGTTGAGGTAGCTAACAGAATGTGGTGTGATCAGATTCAGGAAAGACTAGATACATTAATAGAGTGGGCCGAAAGATTGGCAGTTGCAATTTTTCAAAAATAAGTGTGAGGAGCTGGAGATGGGTAAGAATAATGAAAATAGAGATTACATGATGCCTGAAGCACTGGAGCAGTCTTGGACCATGTCACACAGGAGAAGGATATGTGGATGGTAATATTATAGATACAGAGGACAGCGAGGTAGTGCCAGGTAGCTATAGGTAAAGCCAATCGGGTTTTAGGTTGTATCCGTAGGGGCATCAATTATAAACAAGCGTTACGCCTAGGTCCCCCATCGTTGAAGTGATGTGAGTTGACAAAGTGGAAGACGCAAGGCGGCCATCTTGGATTTTGACGTGGCGACCCAATTTTCAATAGCGTTCTCCCTTATGCATAGATACACCCACACACCAGATTAGAAGTTAGTAGTTCGTTTATTTTTCAAGATATTTCGCTCACAAGGTTCAGACATATATATGGTGGCGGCCATCTTGGATTTTGACGTGACGACCCAATTTTCAATAGCGTTCTTCCTTATGCGAACATACACCCACACACCAGATTAGAAGTTGGTACTTCGCTTATTTTTCAGGATATTCCGCTCACAAGGTTCTGACAGACATGGCGGTGGCCATCTTGGATTTTGACGTGGCGACCCAATTTCCAATAGCGTTCTTCCTTATGCCTAGTTACACCCACACACCAGATTAGAAGTTGGTACTTCGCTTATTTTTCAAGATATTCCGCTCACAATGTTCAGACATACATGGTGTCAGACATACATGGCGGTGGCCATCTTGGATTTTGACGTGAGTTGCACCCACACACCAAATTAGAATTCGGTCCTTCGCTTACGCACGGACGCACGCACGGACGCACGCACACATGCACGGACGCATGCACACACGGACGGAGGGGAAAACCATAGTCCCCCTTTCGCTCCGCGGTGCGACGGCGGACAACAAGCGTTACGCCTAGGTCCCCCGTTGTTGAAGTGATGTGAGTTGACAAAGTGGAAGACGCAAGGCGGCCATCTTGGATTTTGACGTGGCGACCCAATTTTCAATAGCGTTCTCCCTTATGCGTATACACCCACACACCAGATTAGAAGTTAGTAGTTCGTTTATTTTTCAAAATATTTTGCTCACAAGGTTCTGACATATATATGGTGGTGGCCATCTTGGATTTTGACGTGACGACCCAATTTTCAACAGCGTTCTTCCTTATGCCTAGACACACCCACACACCAGATTAGAAGTTGGTACTTCGCTTCTTTTTCAAGATATTCCACTCACAACGTTCAGACATACATGGCGGCGGCCATCTTGGAATTTGACGTGGCGATCCAATTTTCAATACCGTTCTTCCTGATGCGTAGATACACCCACACACCAGATTAGAAGTTAGTAGTTCGTTTATTTTTCCAAGATATTTCGCTCACAAGGTTGAGACATGTATATGGTGGCGGCCATCTTGGGTTTTAACGTGGCGACTCAATTTTCAAGAGCCTTCTTCCTTATGCATAGATACACCCACACACCAGACTAGAAGTTAGTAGTTAGTTTATTTTTCCAAGATATTTCGCTCAAGGTTCAGACATGTATATGGTGGTGGCCATCTTGGGTTTTGACGTGGCGACTCAATTTTCAACAGCCTTCTTCCTTATGCGTAGATACACGCACACACCAGATTAGACGTTAGTAGTTCATTTATTTTTCAAGATATTTCGCTCACAAGGTTCAGACATACATGGCGTCAGACATACATGGCGGCGGCCATCTTGGATTTTGACGTGGGTTGTGTTACGTGGTCCTCCCGGTGACTACCTGGTCTCGGTGACCCCCGGACCGTGAGAGGAACTCCGCCAGAAAGATCTATTATTTATGCGCTTTCGTAACGCAATCAATATGAATTCCAATCAATAAGAAACCCCACACCAAGGATCCGGAATAATCAATGATATATTCCCCGAGCAATCAACAACCATCAACAATCAGCAATCAATATTACAAAGATGTAAACTCATCTATAATAACTCTAAGATGGCCATCTTATACATTCCTCACGTGAGCCCCACTCCCGACTCCCTCCATGGTCAATGTCTCTCACAATGTCTCCGTACTCCTGTAGTTCGATCTCCGCACGTGGGCGGTTGAACGGACCCTTCCTGACGTGCTTCCACCGGGCACGTCCCGTACCGGGAACAGCTGCTGCCGCGGACACCTCCTCGGCAGCCCACCGAGGTCGGTGCTCGTGATCGCGGCTTCGGGGCTCGCAAAGCGTGCGAGGCCCAAGGCGCCTGCCGTGCGCGTCCTTGTAGACGGTGAGGCGAACTGTGCCGGACGCTTGGTTCCGTGCACGAACCCACGGCGACTTGACGTGTAAAAGGGTAGTTACACGTCCCGGTAACTCCTCTCGCCAGACGGGCTTTTAAACGCAGCTTTCCCCACGCTGCTCAATATCGATACCGCTCTTCTCAGCGCTGGGCGAGGAAGAAGAAGATCGCCGCTTCTCCCGGACCTCGTGTCTTTTCTTCTTCCGTTTCCGGTCTCCTTTTCCCCAGAAGGGCTCCTGACCCTTTAATCACAACAACCTTTAATCGACTACACATTAATAAGCAAAGACCTGAATAGTAATTCACATAAATCCACATAAATCCGTAACAGTTGCACCCACACACCAAATTAGAATTCGGTCCTTCGCTTACGCACGCACGTTCGCACGCCCGCACGGACGCCCGCACACACGCACGGACGCACGCACACACGGACGGATGGGAAAACCATAGTCCCCCTTTCGCTCCGCGATGCGACGGGGGACAATTAAAAGAGGTGCTTTTAACACTTAAGTAACTGAGGACCCGAAGCTTCTCGAATAGTGTTCAGTTTTGGTCATCAAATCTGAGGAAGGACATGTGATGTTAGCTCAGCATAGAGCGACTAGATTGATTCCGGGGCGAGCTGGACTAAGCTATGCGGAGTGGCTGAAGACCGGACTTGATACATTTGAAAGGAGGTGATTGTAGTCGGTTGTGATAAATATGTTTAAGATGATGATGGCGTGTGGACAAGATAAGTGCAGTAGGGTTTTTCACCAGACTGGCTGGTGCTAGAAGCAGGGGCCATTAGCTTGATGGTAAAGAAGATGAGAGATAGGACAGTTCAAGGGTCTTTCAGTCAGAGAGTTGTTAATGAATGGAAAGGTCTCCCCAGAAAGGTAATGGCAGTGGAGGAGGGTAGATAGATTTAAATTAGAATTAGATATACCCAGCTAAACGTTGGCCCAACGGTGTTGTGTTAGCTGGGTAGGTACCTAGATGCGTTGGAGATGGTGGGGGGGGGGGGGGGGGGGGTATGGGTACATTGGCAAGACTTGTGTGTAGATGGGTGATGGAAAGTGCAGTTAGTACAGCGCAAGCATGATGAGACGAATGGGCCTACGTTCCTTGTGTGTAACCCACATCTCTATTTCCATAGTCATACACTGGTTCAGTCTCTTGAACCTACAGTCTCCACAATCAGCCATGACCTCTACTGGGCCGACCATATAACCAAGCTGGCCTTCAAAGTCAGCTTTTTAATTTTTTTTGCATACAAGATTGAGGCTCATGTAAGAGCTAATATTGATCACAAAAAAACCTCCAAAAAACAAACGAACACACAAAACATACAATAAAGGGAGCGGGAGACAAGATGGGGAGAGAGAGGGAAGCACTCAAGTACAACAGCAGAGAACAGGGACATGGGGAGATCTGTGGGAGGGAGAGGGCTTGGGGGGGGGGAGGAGGCATGGGAAGGTGAGTGGGGGGGAGGGAACAGGGGGGGGGGGGGTGGGAAAGGTATAAAACACATGGACACTGCTAGAACTTCCAGGTAAAAAAGAATTCGGTATTTCAAAAAAATGGGATCTGGGGTGAATTAACGGGGGTAGAAAAGATCAAGGTTTGGATGGGGGAAGATAAGAGATGGTGGTGAACAGCTGTTTTAAATACCTGGAGGGAGGAGTGGGATTGAAGCGAGTGGGGGAGTTTGTTCCAGCGGCGGGAGAAAAGAGGAATGAAGGAGTGAAGGTGAGCAGAGAGTCTTGATTTTGGCAGTTTCACCAGAGGAGGGTTGCAGGCAGATCTTGTGCGACCTGTAGGAATATTTGTGGGACAGAGCACAGAGAGCTGGGGGAGCAAGGCCGGAAAGGAGTCGGTAGAAAACGGAAAGACCACCAACCTGCCTGCGGTAAGTGAGAGGCCCTCGGAGTTAGCTTCATCATGGGAGATTCCAATGATTCTGAAAGCTTTGGTTTCAACAGCGTGAAGACGAGCTAGGTGTGACACACAAAACATACAATAAAGAGCTGCAGACTCAGTCCTGTAGATTTGGGGGGTTCTGACGCACCGGATCCTCCCCTCCTGCTGCACAAGCAAGTTCCGCTTGCTGCGTTATAAAACATTTAGGCCCAGGCCCAGGCCTAGTTGTTGAATAAAGAATCAATACCTTTGTCTAATTCGTATCTTTAGCCTGCCAAGTTTTCCAGCTGAATTTGGGTTCCACTTAAAAAAACCACTCTCCATTTTCAAACCCGCTTATAGTCCTGAGACTGGATGACGTCCAATGTTCCAGGTCTTTCATTGAATACTTTGAGAAAAAAACGTGAGTCATCAACAGCTTCCCTGTACACATCATTTCTCGAATATAAAATCTGCATAAACATTGAATTCCCCTTATGGTGGGTGCTCTTTTTAGTATTTTCATAGTATAATATCTACAACTTTTTGTATTTTTTTGATTTTTATCAACTTTTTGTTATTTATTATTTTTTTTTTTTAACACTTTGAAAACGTTTCCACCGATTTACAGCAAACAATGAAAGAATGACAGTTTAAAATAAAAATTTCCAAAACGTCATCAGGGGGCGCTAGTTATTTGCTTTGTGCGTCATCCCCGCTTGAGTCTCTTGCTCTGCAAACATTGCAAGTTTTCCCAACAATTTTCTTTGCAAATTAAATAGATTTTATGTACACACTCTCTAAAACAACTAATTTTGAACATAAAGATTTTAATTTCATATTAACTCTATTTGAATGAAACTAAATGAAGAGTTTGCATTTTACATGGCGTTAGTGGGTCCCTGACTGTCGGACAGCGGTGCAAGTGCAAGTCTGAAGGACACACTTCCACATCATACTTAACAGGTACTTACACCTCAATTTGAAACATGTAAGCCTACTTACACAAGTTACACCACCACCCTATAGACAGCAAGCGATGATTGAATCACTGGGTGGTGAGCATACCTCCACAGGCTGAACAGTGAACAGTTTACATTTGGTACCCCACTGAGAGCCGGAGATCTGCATCAGGACCTGAAACAAATTCTAATCGGATTGTTCTTGTCACCTGCCCAACTCATCCACCAAGTTTCGTCTGAATCCATCCACAACTTTTTGAGATATCCTGTTCACATAAAGACAGACAGATAGATGTGAAAACATAACCTCTGTCCACCTTCAGTGGTGCATGTAATAACGTCGCTACAGAGGCACAGGGTTATTTTAACTGAGGATAATGACTTGACTGAACTTGAGTTGCTTTGTTGTCATGATTTACACAAATCACAATACAAACATTTATTTTATGGCCCATAGGGCAATGCTGCCTGGAACAGTGTTTGTCTGTCCATCCAATGTATGTTTGTATGTCCCTCACAAACGTACACCAATCAGAGCTGAGGATCTGGTCACATGACAGGGGGACAGCGCTTAGTAAGCATTGCATATTTTCATAAAAAAGAAAATATAATAACCTTCTGTTGAATGTTTTGGGGGTCCCAGCGGGTGTCATAAGGTATGTCGGAGGTTTCAGAAATTCCTCAATACAATTATGATTTTGAAATGCGATCGACACGGACCTTGCTCCCGAATCCAGAAGTGAACAGATGATGACGGTTCGCTGGTTTGATAATATCTCAATACAATCATGATTTAACATTATATTTTGATATATTAAAACTATAGTATTAATTTATGATTGGAATGATCAATGACGCTGTTTGGAATCAAAATATAGAGATAGTGAATTTGAAGCAGAATGAACAAATGGCGTAAGGGTTTCCATCCGTGACATTCACGGATTCCCCATTTGCAGTTTCGCCATCGACTGGATATAGCAACATTTAGACTGGGTACGATTTTTGTCCAAGTCCTTCATGAACCTGCTGTCAATGCCTGACATTCGATTGAAGGTGTCAGGAATGTGGAATTTATTTTTAAAAATGTAATACATACTTTAAGGGTCTTTGGGGTATTATGTGTTCGAGGTATTTTGGGTATTCAGGGTCTTTAATGGTCTTCAGGGCCTTTTGGGGCCTCTAGTTCTTTGGGGCGTTTTGGATTTTCTGGGTATTTTGGATCATCTGGGTCTTTAAGGGTATTTGGGGTCCTTTTGGGTCTTCAGGGGCTTTTTGGTCCTTTTGGGTAGTTGGCTTGTTTAGGGTCTTTGGGGTCTTTGGGGTATTTTTGGTCTTTGGGGTCTTTAAAGGTCTTCGGGATCTTTAAGGGTGTTTTGTGTCTTTAGGGGTCTTGGTTATCTTAATGGTGTTGGGGGACTTAAAGGGTCTTCAAAGGTATAAGAGGTCTCAGCAGTCTAACGGGTTGAAAAGTATATTCCAACAGTACGTAATTAATAGACATAGTAATGAATAGACAGGATGCAACCAACATTCAAACAGTACGTAATTAGATATATAGTCACATGGCTTCACCACCTTATGGCTTCACGGACCGTGTTTTTCAGTTTTATATATATTTGAAGAAAAAGATGTTTTGGTCACAAATATACATACATACACATACATACATACACACATACATACATACACAAACACACACACACACACACACATACACAAACACACACACACACACACACACACACACACACACACACACACACACACATACCTCAAACATAACCATATATGTTTGCTGCAAATAAGATGTAATAACTAACCTAAACATGTAACATATTCTTTATAGAGAATATGGTAAGCCTGGTGTTCTTTTAACGGATAAAGTGGCTGGTTTAAGATTTTCAAGTCTTGAATTTGTGCTCGTGCTTTTCCGTTAAATAACACCAGGTGGGTTGACTCAGCCTGTCATTCTCCCGAGGTCGGCAAAATGAGCACCAGCTGACTGGTAATGGGGGGGGGGCACTGTATCAGTGGCGCAGCCGCTCTTCTCGAAATGATGCAACCAGCAGCCACAGGCTACATACGAAACAGCAATATCCAGTATTGGTGCTGCTGAAGTAGTTTATTGGCAAAGGTTAGACTGGGTGGTTTGCCATTGCCTTCCCAGCATTGTTTGACCATGATATATCCTCTTAAATGCTGAGTGTCGAGCAAGGAAGCAGCACGCACCATTTTAAAAATAAAGTATTCACTTTGACTCAGGAAATATTTGAACCAATGACCTTCCAGACTCAGATGTAACACTAAGCATCAGGCCACACAATCTTGTTTCTCACAGTCCGAGTCCTTTAGGTGCTTTTTTGCAAACTCCAAGCGGGCTTTCATGTGTCTTTCACTGAGGAGAGGCTTCCGTCTGGGCACTCTGCCATGAAGCCCAGATCGGTGGAGTGTTGCAGTGATGGTTGTCCTTCTGGAAGTTTCTCCCATCTCCACACAGGATCTCTGTAGCTCAGCCAGAGAGACCATCGGGTTCTTGGACACCTCTCTTACCAAGGCCCTTCTCCCCCGATTGCTCAGTTTGGCCGGGCGGCCAGCTCTCGGAAGAGTCCTGGTTGTTCCAAACTTCTTCCATTTAAGAATTATGGAGGCCACTGTGCTCTTGGGAACCTTCAATGCAGCAGAGATTTTTTTTGTAGCTTCCCCAGATCTGTGCCTCGACACCATCCTGTCTCTGAGCTCTGCAGGCCGTTCCTTCGACCTCATGGCTTGGTTTTTGCTCCGATATGCATCGTCAGGTGTGAGACCTAATATAGACAGGTGTGTGCCTTTCCAAATCGTGTCCAATCAATTGAATTTACCACAGGTGGACTCCAATCAAGGTGTAGAAACATCTCAAAGATGATCAAGAGAAATGGGAGGCATCTGAGCTAAATTTCAAGTGTCATAGCAAAGGGTCTGAATCCTTATGTAAATGTGATATTTCAGTTTTTTTTTTTAAATAAATTTGCAAAACTTTCTAAAATCCTGTTTTATCTTTGTCATTACGGGGTATTGAGTGTAGATTGAGGAGGGAAAAAATGAATTTCAACATAAGGCTGCAACATAACAAAATGTGAAAAAAGTGAAGGGGTCTGAATACTTACTGAATGCACTGTATGTATGCAAAAAACTTGTGGTTTTATTACAATTTAAAAAAAACAATAATACAATAAAAATGGCAGTTTGAGGGAAGAGGTAAAAGTTTATCTGTAAATCTAACAGGAAATCTGAACTTGTCTTTCAATTCCGAAATAAGAGGTGAGGTTCACCCAGTCATTCATAAATATTCCGATTTTATTCATTTCGTCATTGCGCTGAAACTGTCGGGAAGTGAGTCAATTCAGCATCGCTTAAATGTTGCCAGAAAAGTTTCAGCTTTGAAATGTATCATACCTTGCCTGAATATCACAAGAGTTTGTCTGTTTCTTCCAGCAGAGCATGAAACTGCTAACGATGCCAGTGCCGAGAACGAATTAAATCGAAAACTTTCACCACATGTGGGATGGCTTCTTATATGTCATGAGTACTTTTACACTTGGAACAAAGACTCTGATGATGTCTAATGCGGTGAAATATGGGAATGATTTCATGAAGATGCCTCTTCAGAAGAACAAGGAAACCTCTGTGATGAGTCATTGAAGCAGCTCTATCAGTGGGACGTTCTTCAGAATGTGAGAAGCCAATCCTCTTCCAAAGATAGTCAGGCAGATAGGTGTATCCATCATTAGAATTGTGGGTTTAGACGTACAAGCATGAACTTTGGCACAGTCATAGATAATAATCTAATGAATAATTCCAGATATGGACCCACCGCGAAAACGTCCTATGGTAGCCATGGCGGCCATTTTACAAAATGGCCGTTTTGACCGCGATTATTTTTTACCGGACGACACAAATGCTTCTTTATGTTCTAATGAAATGACTCTAGATACACATATATGCCATAATTGTATTCTCCAAATGACCACAATTTGCATTTGTGTTGCCAGCAATGTCAATTAACCCACCAAGCACTGTAACGGTAACTTATATTACTAGATAGTTCCAGTTTGATCTTGTTTATACGTCACAATTTTCTCCACCACACTGGCACAAAGCGGTACATTTCAAACTAGCTTGTTTGCACTTGCATCGTCCCTTGCAACCCTTTTTGCATTTACAACAAATCAGCTCCCTTGATGAAATGCTGGCTTCAGGAAGCATGGACCACAGGGGTTTCCAGTTGTGGGGATCGATCCATCCCCAATCCCCAGGTGAGGGCAGATCCATAACAACCTCGAGCATGTTTCCCCAGCAGTGGCCACCCGTGTACACAGCCCTCTTGATTTGTTGTACCAGGGCTCCTCTGGTAGGGGGAATAGCTTGCATGGCTCGTCCTTTCTTCGTGAAGAGTGCCTGTCGAGCTTCGTCTATGTTGACGAGATTGCTGGTGCGATCGTAGAGAAGAATGGTGAACCGCTCGAGCACTGCCACAACGTCATCAGAGATGTCTGCTGTCCCCGTGGAGAGATGAACTAACGCTGGCGTCAATTCGTCAAATACTTTCCAGGTATCCCAGGCTGTATTCTTGCCCCGTGTATTAAATGACGAGACTGTGTCACACCCTGTGTATGCATGGAACATCGGGAGGGCCTGTGACTTATCTGGTCCGAGGAATGCTGCAATTTCATGTGCTGGAATATACCTGAAGTGCTGGCCTGTCCCAAAGGCCACCCAAAGCTCCTGGATTTTGAGTTTGGTTGTTGCTGCCACAGCCAATACCACTATATCTGTATCCACCGTACGCAGAAGAATTTTCTGAAATCCATCACGGACTGCATCCGCGAGATGTATCATCATTCGTGTATCAGCCTCCTCATGGTCACATGGGGCAAGATGACTGGTGTCACGTGCGGGAATGCACGTCACATCTGAACCATCCGTGGTGACTATCTGCTTATCTGATACAAGATGTGTGATGTGTTTTGTCAAGAAGGCAAACAGTTCTGTTTTGTTTGCATCAATTCTCAGGAACTGCTGCCAATTTCCTGGAAGAACAGTGGATCCGTCAACTCTCCTTCGAATGCCTTTCCCACGTTTGTCCCTGGCTTGAGATTTCAGGCTGTTGTCACGGCACTGGTCCCAGACTATATCCACACGACAGGTCTTTGCAAGTGACCTTGTATGTGTGGCAAGAATACTTTCAGCGCATAATCATCGAAGGTTTTGGCAGCAACTGGTTTCAGAACGTTCACCAACACTGCCCCGTCAAGGATAGTGACGTCAGTATCTGGTTTTGGAGCATCACCTCTGACCTCTGCGCAACTCTCTAGACACACCAATAGATCTGATTTGGTTCCCAGTCGTAACTTCCCAAGCTGAGATAAAGACGGGGGACATGCTTGGTTTTCATGGCGGAAAAATTCTGCAAGATCACCATCTCGTGTTTGAGACGCAATGTAGAGTCTTGAGAATAGAGAGCAGTCACTCTTTAGCGAAGTTACTTGCAAACTTGTCTTGGATTTCTCTCTTGGAGACGATCGACTAAACAATGGGAGTTTATTCCTTTTTCAACTATTTAACATAGCAAATCATTTTCTACACATTTTTTCCTATCTATAGACACCAATGAGAAGTATATTTCGGGGGGGGGGGGGGGGGGGGTGCACGAGACCCCTATCTAGCCACTAGACTAAAAGCGGCCATTTTACAAAATGGCCGCCACGGCTACGATAGGACGTTTTCGCGGTGGGTCCATATCTGGAATTATTCATTAGACTATTATCTATGACTGTGCCAAATTTCATGCTTGTACGTATAAACCCACAATTGTTACACCTATCTGCCTGACTAAGAGGGGAGACAAAGATCTGAAGAATTCCTTAAGCTTGATGACTAGATGACCAGAAAAGTACCGGTCTACCAAGCACAAGTGCAGAAGACTGAACGAGTGCGTGAATGTTTTCAACAAAATCCCAGAAAATCAATCCGACGCACATCCAGAGAACTGGACCCAAACGCAAGGTGTTTGCCTTGGAAATGCTCAGGCGCATAGATGATGATGACAATTACCTGAAAAAGGTCATGTTCACAGATGAAGCTTGCTTTCATGTATCGGGGAAGGTCATCCGGCACAATGTGAGGAGCTGGGGCTGGGAAAACCCCACGTGGTCATTGAACACATATGCAACAATCTAAAGGTCAAGGTGTGGTGTGGCCTTCTCCATGACCGCTTGGTGGGTCTGTTTTCTTTGTGGAGGACACAGTGATCTCAACAATTTACATTAACATGTTGGAAGGATTCACCTTCCCACAGTTTGAAGACCTGTAACCTGATATCATTATTCAACAGTACGGCGCTCCCCCTCATTGGGCCTTAGTCGTTCGAGTCGTCCTGAATGAAAATTTTCCAGGTCGCTAGATTGGCCGAGGCGGACCAACCACCTGGCCACCACAATCACCAGACATAACTCCCCTTGATTTTTTTCTGTGAGGGTTTGTCAAAGATATTTGTACATCAAGGTGGCAAACCTGCAGCATCTTCATTCTCGGATCACAGCTACATGCGCACTGGTGGACACAAACATGCTGAGCCAAACATGCCAAGAACTCGTGTACCACCTTCATGTCCTGCGTGCAACAAACGGAACTCACATTGAAGTGTATTGATGGTGTGCACCAAACTTAGAGTTTCTGTATCATATAAACCAAAGGGTATCGTTGCATCTTTTGTGGTTCAAAATACATTAACAACCAAAGTTGGCCGGGTCTTTTTGGAACACCATGTATAACGACTAGAGAGTGCATAGAACACCTTACCCTGTGAAGTCATGTGCAGGGTAATAATATTAGGAGTCCTCTTTAGAGGAACTTCAATATAGGATCAGGCCATAGGGCCAATCAAAACCTTCGCTATTATCACCAAATTATGGTTGTTTGTCCGTTCGCTATCCTTTTAAAAAGCAGGTAAAGAAGCAGTACATCCTCCCTGACTCTGAGCGGATGCTCTAAGTCTAACCATTACACCACCAAGTCTGGTAGTTAGTTAGTTAGTTCCTCCCGTCACGCTTGGGACATTGGGCAACATGGCTATAGAGAGAGAGAGAGAGCAGTGATAATTTCATTTCAAAACGACACTGTTTAAACCATCCTGCACCCAAATTCATAGTTGTGCAATATCTTTACATCTGTGGAGTCATCCACTTTAACATTAACAGTCAAACAGTCCTGCAGTCCTGTCTTCGTCTTTCTTTCGATATCTAGTGACAGCAGCAGAGTTTTGCAGCTGACGGTCGCATGGTTCAGATGTAATTATATGCACGTGGAAGAAACTGCTTCGTTTCTTTTTCAAGATAATTCTGGAGCGGAGAGTTCATTCCAGCAACAAAGCAACTCTTTATTAAATCTCCTTCAGAGGAATATAAATTTTCTTGAACCAGAAACCAGCATACTTTGTAGTTTGCTAATGTCAAAACTTAAGATTACGAGACGGAATGTCTGGTGAAAGTTTGGCTTTTCTTTATGGTTCTCCTTTGTTGACTTGTAGTGATTCTTCACAATGTCTGACTTTTAGACAAACGTTTTCCAGGAGAGAAGGAAAAATGGCATTTTCATCTGTTTCAATAACAGCAAACCCAGGCTTCCAACTGGTTTACATAATCTGCTTCTCCTCAGTTGGAGCACTGGAAGGTTGGGATTTTTTTGGCTTTTGATGGCCCGACACCAACATTTTCTCCCATTTTGCGTCCTTGGAGCGCAAATCAAAAATCTTTATGTTTTTCCAAATAACTTGGAAAACAAAGAAACATATAAATGCAGAACTATATAAAAAACGACTACACATATTGGGAGAAAGCCATGAAAATCTCACCGTAGAAATGGAAACGGTTATTTTTGAAATGATGAAATTAAAATTGCTGTCATCTACCATATAAAACGCAATGTCAGTTTGTGTGTTTGTACAGATGTCTGTCCCCCAATATCAAGATAGGTTTTAAAGGCCAATCTTTTAACATGGCTGTGTGTTCACTATGGTCTATTTTTGAGGATAAAACAAACTAGAAAAACATTTTCCATAAAAGAGTATTTTTGTGTCTTTCATTAGAAGTGTAGACAGTGGCTTGCAAACAAGGCCTCAAGGGCGGTGTACAGAAGCGTTTTTACGGTGTAGCCCATCGGGAAAAGCCGTCCAGAACAGTTTGTCCGTCTGTATGTATGTATGTATATATGTATGTATGTATGTATGTCCCCTCAACCGTGTACCAATCAGAGCTGAGGATCTGGTCACATGACAGGGTGATGTGATTACGTCTGATGTCATTACGGCTTATGCCGGCTGAATCTCCACACTCCGCCATTTTGATTTATATGCCGTTCATGGCGAACATATCGTCGAACCTGTCATATATCACAATCGTCACGCTCCACCTTCACGTTTTTCATTCAGTGTGAAACACAAACAGACTGATTGTTAATCGGCGTTACTCTGCACGCATTGCAAAAGCATCAGCGTTACGGCTCTTCCAACAATACAGTACGTACAGGCCTTAGGCCGCATGCCTCACCTACGGACAAATGCAGCCCAGGTTTCTTAATACAGTAGTGTTGTGGCGGACACGATGGCTCGCTGGCGCGGTGACATCATTCCGTGCACCAATGGGGTGTCGGCCACGCCCGAGGGGTAGGCGTGGCCTCGGGATATACACGGGACTCGCAGCCCCGAGCGAGTCAGTGCTACAGTTTGAGCTTTACAATAAAGACTTTTGATCCTACGCGTTGTGGCTTACCTTCTTTGGCAAACAAGTTGCGTGCGTAGCACCACACTACACTGGTGACCCCTTTTGGTTCAGCCGTCGCTGACCACAGAACGCGCCATGGCCAGCAACGCGGTCGCGGTAACGCTCCCTGAGTTTTGGGAAGCACAGGCCGAGGTATGGTTCGTGCAGGCCGAAGCACAGTTCCAGTTTCGAGGAATAACGGCGGATGAGACGCGTTACTATCACGTGATCGCCGCCCTCGGGCCCGGCACAGCCGCCCGAGTCATGTCCATCCTGCGGCACCCACTGGCAGAGCACAAGTACAGGGCGCTCAAACGTCTCCTCATCGCCACGTTCAGCCTCACGGAGTTCGAACGGGCGGACCGCCTCCTGGAACTTCCCGAACTCAGTGACACATGACCATCGGTACGGATGGACTACATGCTGTCGTTGCTGGGTGACAAAGCCCCGGATTTTTTATTCTGGGCGCTTTTTCTATGCCAGCTACCGGCACAGGTACGCTTCGCGTTGGCCGGTTCCAAAATCGCGGGGAAGGACAACCCGGTGGCGGATTGCCTTTCCCGGTCCGTCGCCCACGTGGTCCACCTCGGGATCGACTATGCCCGGATGGCGGTGGACCAGACAGCCGACCCCGACATCCAGGCCTTGCGGACCGCCGTCACGGGCCTCCGCGTCACCGAGGTGCCGTTCGACGGCGCGGGCACGGCCCTCTTGTGCGACGTCTCCCTCGGCCGGCCTCGCCCCATCGTGCCCGCGGGCTGGCAGCGCCGGATTTTTGACGCCATCCACGGACTGTCCCATCCGGGCACGAAGGCCTCCCAGAGGCTGGTCGCCGACAAGTTTGTCTGGCATGGCCTCCGGAAGGCCGTCCGTGAATGGGCCAGGACGTGCCTCGCATGCCAGCGCGCGAAGGTGCACCGCCACACCCAGGCCCCGTTGGCCCCGTTTACTATGCCCGAACGTCGGTTCGACCACGTTCACGTGGACTTGCTGGGACGTCTGCCCCTCTCGCGGGGTTTCACCCACGTCCTCACCATGGTGGACCGCACCACCCAGTGGCCGGAGGCCGTGCCTTTGGCGGCGACAACGACGGCGGACGTCGCGCAGGCGTTCATCGCCACCTGGGTTGCCCGGTTCGGCGCCCCCTTGGACATCTCGTCCGACCGCGGCCCCCAGTTCACCTCAGAGCTCTGGGGGGCGGTAGCATGGGGGCTCGGCGTCCAGCTGCACCGCACCACGGCCTACCATCCCCAGGCCAACGGCCTGTGCGAGCGGTTCCACCGCTCATTGAAGGCCGCGCACCGGGCCACCCTCCGTGACGGCGGCTGGGTCGACAGGCTCCCCTGGGTCCTGCTGGGCATCAGGACGGCGCCCAAGGACGACCTCCGTGCCCTCCGCGGCGGAGTTGATCTTCGGACAACTGCTGCGGGTGTCGGGCGAGTTCCTCCCCGACTCCACGGCACCATGGTCCGCGCGCAGCAGTGCTCCGCACTGCAGGAGACTGCCCGGAGGTTCGCCCCGGTGCCGACGGCGCACCACGGGTGCCCGCCAACGCACGTCGCCCCGGAGCTTTGTACGGCGCAGTACGTTTTCGTCCGCCACGACGCCCACCGGACACCGCTGCGACCCCCGTACGACGGGCCCTTCCGCGTGCTGGAGACCGGGGCGAAGCATTTCACCCTGGACATCGGCGGTACTCCTGACCGCATTTCCATGGACCACCCCCCGCAAGCGGCTCGGCCCCCATGTCAGGGCCGCCCCCCGGCTGGCGGACCCCCAGCCCCGCCGGCACGCCACCCCCCTGTCCTGCACCCATTCCAGATGCCGCCAGAGGCATCCCAGATGGCATCCCGGCATCGCAAACGCCGCCAGCCGCCAGAGGGCGCTTCGGCCGGGTCATCCGTTTGCCCCGCAAACTGACCCTTCAGGTGCGCGGGAATTCTGGGGGGGCGCGTGTGGCGGACACGATGGCTCGCTGGCACGGTGACATCATTCCGCGCACCAATGGGGTGTCGGCCACGCCCGAGGGGTAGGCGTGGCCTCGGGATATACACGGGACTCGCAGCCCCGAGCGAGTCAGTGCTACAGTTTGAGCTTTACAATAAAGACTCTTTTGATCCTACGTGTTGTGGCTTACCTTCTTTGGCAAACAAGTTGCATGTGTAGCACCACGCTACAGTGTATCTTTTCAGTAGAATCATTTTCGTAATAATAATAATAATAATATAGTAATTATAAATATAACACTTTAATCCCAATGTCATGAATACAAAGTTAATGGATTGAAGCGGTGTATAGTTCATGATTCAATGATGAGCGAGGTGTTCGGCACAAATATTTATAATCGCAGAAGTAAGGAATTAGCCTCGGTTTTTTTATGGTAATATCATTTTGGAAATATAACGTTAATATTATCGTAAATCTAATAGTAACACTTATCCCTTCGTAGTGACTACAAACGCACTGGAAGTTAAAATATATCATCTTGTGGCGGGCACAAGGGACAATATTTCCGCGCACCAGTGGGTGGCACGGGCGTCCAGGCGGGGAACGAAAACGCATGCCCCGCCTTTCGACCGATCGGCCACGTCCGGAGGCAAGGCGTGGCCTCGGGACATATATGCGGGCTCGAAGCTCGAGCCCGCCCAGTGCTGAAGTGCGAGCTCTTAATAAAGACTCTTTGTTTGTACCAACGCGTTGTGGCCTACCTCTCTGGCAATCGAGTCGTGTGTGCACAGCACCACACTGGTGACCCCGATTGGTTCAGCCATTGCTGACCCCCGAACGCGCCATGGCTACCAACGCCGTCGCCGTCAAACTCCCGGAGTTTTGGGAAGCACAAGCCGACGTTTGGTTTGTGCAGGCCGAAGCTCAATTTCAGCTCCGAGGCATCACGGCGGACGAGACCCGGTACTACCACGTGGTCGCCGCCCTCGGGCCCGGCACTGCCGCCCGAGTCGTGTCCATCCTTCGGCACCCGCCGGGCGACAACAAGGACGAGGCGCTCAAACATCTCCTCCTCGCCACGTTCGGGCTCACGGAGATCGAACGGGCCAACCGCCTCCTGGACCTTCCCGCCCTCGGCGACACACGACCATCTGTCCGGATGGATTTCATGCTGTCGCTGCTTGGAGACCAGCGCCCGGATTTCTTGTTCCGCGCACTTTTCCTCCGCCAGCTACCGATACAGGTGCGCCTCGCGCTGGCCGGTTCTAACATCACGGAACCCCGCGCCCTGGCTGGAGAGGCCGACAAGTTTTTCGCGGCCTGCGACACGCGGTCGGTTTACGGTGCTGCCGTAGTGGATCCCGGGGCAGAGGCTACAGCGCCCCCGGCTTCTCTCATGGCCACTGCTGCACCCCGCCCACTACCGCCGCCGCCACCACCACGGCCGCCGTGGCCGTCATCACCGCAAACCTTGTGCTACTACCACGCCAGGTTCGGCCGCAAGGCTAAAACGTGTCGCCCGCCGTGCCCTTTTGACGGGTCGGGAAACGACCGGGCCAGCGCTCATTAGCGGCCCTGAGCGTCGGCCATTCCGGCAGCCTCCTGTTCATCACGGACACCTTTTCCGAGCGCCGTTTCCTTTGCGACACAGGAGCGCAGGTAAGGGTCCTCCCTGCCTCCGCGTCCGACAAGCAAGCCACGCGCCGGGGCCCCGCTTTGCTTGCCGCCAACGGTACACCCATCCGCACATTCTGGAAGCATTGCCTCTCACTGTGGTTCGGAGGGCAGCGCTTTCAATGGTTGTTCGTCACCGCCAGCGTGCCAATGGCCCTGCTCGGTGCGGATTTCCTATGTGCGCATGGTTTGTTGGTCGACGTTAAGCGCAGACGTCTCGTCCAGGCCGAAACCTTCAGCTCGCTCGCTTCTTCGCTGAGCGGCTCATTGAGCGGCTCACTGAGCGGCTCACCGAGCGGCTTGCTAAGCGGCTTGCTGAAAGGTTCCGTCCCGGCGAGTTTAGTTTGCACGCTTCCGGTAGCGGACGACTTTACCCGCCTCCTAGCCAGTTTCCCGGCCCTCACGCGGCCCACCTTCTCAGCGGTGGCCGTTAAACACGGGGTGGAGCACCATATACCCACGGTCGGGCCGTTGGTCTATGCCCGGGCGTGCCGACTCGAACCCACGAAGCTCGCCGTGGCGAAGGTGGAATTCGCCACGCTGGAACGGCTGGGTATCGTGCGGTGCTCAAACAGCGCTTGGGCCTCTCCGCTGCACATTGTGCCGAAGCCCGGCGGAGGATGGCGGCCGTGCGGTGACTACCGCCGGCTCAATGATGCCACAACCCCTGACCGCTACCCGGTCCCGCATATCCAGGACTTTTCCGCCCGGTTGGCAAACACGACCGTGTTTTCCAAGGTGGACCTCATCCGCGGCTACCAC
The DNA here is from genome assembly GCF_964187855.1 of Myxine glutinosa. Taxonomy (NCBI): domain Eukaryota; kingdom Metazoa; phylum Chordata; class Myxini; order Myxiniformes; family Myxinidae; genus Myxine; species Myxine glutinosa. The sequence continues at coordinate 32,625,297 of NC_136271.1, forward strand.
CAGGTCCCCATACAACCGGGCGATGTCCCAAAGACGGCCGTCATCACCCCTTTCGGCCTCTTCGAGTTCCTGCGAATGCCGTTCAGGTTGAAGAATGCGGCCCAGGCATTCCAACGGCTTATGGACAGCGTCTTGCGCGACTTACCTTTCCTCTATGTCTACCTGGACAACATCCTAGTCGCGAGCGCGTCCCGGGAGGAGCACCTGCTCCACCTCCGCATGCTTTTCGAACACCTGGGCCAGCATGGCCTAATCATCAACCCCGCAAAGTGCCGTTTCGGCGTCGCCACCATCGACTTCTTGGGGCACCGCTTCACCAGGCACGGGGCCGTCCCTTTACCGGCCAAGGTAGAGGCGGTCAAGGATTTCCCGCGACCCCGCACGATCAAGTGGCTCCAGGAGTTCCTGGGCATGGTAAATTTTTACCACCGCTTCGTGCCCCACGTCGCCCAGCTACTCCGCCCCTGCACGAGGCCCTCCGGGGCAAGCCGGGCAAAGGTGACATCGCCTGGTCGGAGCCAATGGCCGCGGCGTTTGTGGGCGCAAAGCTGGCCCTGGCCAACGCCACCATGCTGGCGCACCCGGCGCCAGATGCACCGATCGCCCTCACCACCGACGCGTCAGACTACGCGGTGGGCGTGGTGCACGAGCAGTGGGTGCGTGGTGCTTGGCAGCCGCTGGCGTTTTTTAGCCGGCAGCTTCGCCCGCACGAACGCCGCTACAGCACCTTCGACCGCGAGCTGCTCGGGCTCCACCTGGCGGTCCGACACTTCCGCCATCTGCTGGAGGGCCGCCCGTTCACGGCTTTCGTCGACCACAAGCCCCTTGTGTTCGCGATGGCCAAGGTCGCCGAGCCATGGTCGGCATGGCAGCAGCATCACCTCTCTGCCGTGTCCGAGTATACGATGGACATCCGTCACATGGCGGGTAAAGACAACCCGGTGGCGGATTGTCTTTCCCGGTCCGTTGCGCACGCGGTCCACCCCGGGATCGACTATGCCCGGATGGCGGAGGACCAGACCGCCGACCCCGGCGTCCAGGCCTTGCGGACCGCCGTCACGGGCCTCCACGTCACCGAGGTGCCGTTCGACGCCGTGGACGCGGCCTTCCTGTGCGACGTCTCTCTCGGCCAGCCTCGCCCCATCGTGCCCGCTGGCTGGCAGTGCCCAGTGTTCGACGCCATCCACGGCCTGTCCCACCCGGGCACGAAGGCCTCCCAGAAACTCGTCGCGGCGAAGTTCATCTGGCATGGCCTCAGGAAGGACGTCCGCAACTGGGCCAGGACGTGCCTCGCGTGCCAGTGCGCAAAGGTCCACCGCCACACCCAGGCCACGTTAGCCCCATTTGCGGTGCCCGAGCGTCGGTTCGACCACGTGCACGTCGACTTGGTGGGACCTCTGCCCCCCTCGCGGGGGTTCACCCACCTCCTCACCATGGTGGACCGCACCACACGGTGGCCGGTGGCCATCCCATTGGCGGCAACGTCTGCGGCTGATGTGGCGCAGGCCTTCATCGCCACTTGGGTTGCCCGGTTCAGTGCCCCCTCGGACATCTCATCCGACCGCGGCCCCCAGTTCACCTCGGAGCTCTAGGGCGCGGTGACGCAAGGGCTTGGCATAAAACTACACCGCACCACGGCCTACCACCCCCAGGCCAATGGCCTGTGCGAGCGCTTTCATTGCTCGATGAAGGCCGCGCTCCGGGCCAGCCTCCGCGACGGCAGCTGGGCCGACAGGCTCCCATGGGTCCTGCTGGGCCTCAGGACGGCGCCCAAGGACGACCTGCGCGCATCCTCGGCGGAGCTGGTCTTCGGGCAAGCACTGCGAGTACCGGGCGAATTTATCCCCGACTCCACGGCTCCTTGGTCCGCTGCGCAACAGCGCTCCACCCTGCAGGAGACCGCCCGGAGGTTCACCCCGGTGCCGACGGCACACCACAGTTGCCCGTCTTCCCACGTCGCCCCGGAGCTTTGCACAGCGGAGTACGTCTTCGTCCGGCATGACGCCCACCGGGCACCGCTGCGGCCCCTGTACGACAGGCCCTTCCGCGTGCTGGAGACCGGGGACAAATATTTCACCGTCGACATCGGCGGTGCCCCGGATCGTGCCTCCGCGTTGAGGCCGCCCCCCGGCGGTTGGACCCCCGGCACCCCCCAGCCCCACCGTCCCGCTACCCCCCAGCCCTGCACGCATCGCCAGGGGGAGTTTCGGCCGGGTCATCCGGCTTCCCCGCAAACTCACCCTTCAGGTGCGCGGGAATTCTGCGGGGGCGCGTGTGGTGGGCACAAGGGACAATAATTCCGTGCACCAGTGGGTGGCGCGAGCGTCCAGGCGGGGAACGAAAACGCATGCCCCGCCTTTCGACTGATCGGCCACGCCCGGAGGGAAGGCGTGGCCTTGGGACATATATGCAGGCTCGAAGCTCGAGCCCGCTCAGTGCTGAAGTGCGAGCTCTTAATAAAGACTCTTTGTTTGTACCAACGCGTTGTGGCCTACCTCTCTGGCAATCGAGTCGTGTGTGCACAGCACCACAATCTTCTACATATTAAAATCGCGGCAGTTTTGTGTCCTTTACGTCATTACGTCTATGATGTCATTACGACGGCTGACTTCACCAACCGACATTTTAATTTACTAGTCGGCCTACACCCGCTCAATACCGGAGTGGCAGGAAAGGTCATTCTTCTTTGGGGTATAAGTTAAAGTTTAAAGTCGATCTATCGTCGGGTCTCAAGAACATTGGGTGTGTTCGTTTACCAAGGTTCTTGTGGAGAGATCGCCAAGTGGTTTAACCATTCGAGCAAGCACCCCGTTCAAAACCGTTAAGGAATGGCTGGCTTGGCAAGCGCTAGCTAGCTACTTGGTAAATGAACACATCTCAAACCCTTGTGGGGTATATAGATTACAGTAGATCTTCCCTCAGTTCTGGAAGTAAAACTTAACTCAGGGATGTCTGGATTCCTCAAAATGTATTTGTTTAATGTTATAAACAGCAATAGCGAGTGTTTAAAAAGCTTTGTGGTTTTATATATATGTGTTTGTGGTTTTATAATATTTTACAAGCCCAGCTGCGCAACTTCGACTTTTGGTCTTGTTTTTTAATAACAATAAATAAAAGGCGCAGAGAGGTGAAATTCGCTGCACGTGACGTGCAATGAATGCAGAGTAAAACGAGTGTTTGTTTACGTCTGTAGGATGTCTAATAAATAAAGATGATATCAGCACACCTGATACTAGGCCCAGGCTTCAGACTTCAGCACGCTCACGGGGCTGCACCGTCAAATAAACTGTTCCAACCCGTCATTTTTGACTGGCATGTTCTGCCAAGATAACACTAGTATTTACTTTTTCTCAAACTCAAAGTTACTCTCATTCTTTTCATTTTGATCATCGACCCAAATTGGTCTGTTTTGTTAGATTGTCGGGTCTTGTGAAAACTCAGGGCTCGATAGATTTGCGTTCCTTTCTTGGCAATGGAGTTGTGTTTGAAATAATAATGCCGCTGATTGAAAGACCCTCATGTGGACCAGATAACCAAAGCAGGACAATCTTTTTTTCAAATTACAATGGCAAAAGGTTAGGGATTGGGGGAAATGGTGTTGAAGGCAAAGTGGAAGCGTGGTTGCTTTGTCCACAGTCCATTATTATTACCTCTGAGAATTGTGAGGCCCACTGCTCTGTTCCGACATACCTGATGCACAGAGCTCACTCACCACGTCTGTCACGCAGTGCTCGAGTCACCGCTCACAGACCGACAGTGCTGCACTCACTGACTCTTATACATGCTGGCATTCACTATACTTGTACAACATTCTCATTGGCCCATGTACACTGGCAATGGTTGCACTGGTCTGTGTTTTACTTGCTATACTTTGCTAGAGCATTGAAAATACGACCTCACAAGGTGGTAAAAATATTGCAATTCTTTTTTTGTGTACGAGATCGAGGCTCGTGTAAGAGCTAACATTGATCACAAAAAGACAAACTGACACATAAAACATAAAACATGATAAAGGGAGCGGGAGACAAGATGGAGAGCAGGGACATCGGGAGATCTGTGGGAGGGAGAGGGCTTGGAGGGAGGAGGGGTGGGAAGGGAGGAGGGGGTGGGAGATGTATAAAACACATGGACACTGCTAGGACTTCCAGGAAAGAAGTCGGTGTTTCAAAAAAGTGGATCTGGGGTGAATTAACGGGGGTAGAAAAGATCAAGGTTTTGGATGGGGGAAGATAAGAGATGGTGGTGAACAGCTGTTTTGAAGACCTGGAGGGAGGAGTGGGATTGAAGAGAGTGAGGGAGTTTGTTCCAGAGGTGGGAGAAAAGAGGAATGAAAGAATAAAGGTGAGCAGGGAGTCTTGATGTTGGCAGGTAAACCATAAGAGGGTTGCTGGCAGATCTTGTGCAACCTGTAGGAATATTTGGGGGACAGAGCACAGAGAGAGAGCTGGGGGAGCAAGGCCGGAGAGGAGTCGGTAGAAGACAGAAATGTCTTTATACTTCCTGATCGCAACCCTCATTCATGCGCATTACTCTTTCAAGTTATCTATTACCCTCGGGAGAGGAGAGGTGATTGCATTTGTGTCCATTTGTTATTTGCAAAATCGAAAATTATTGGTTTGTCTGGTCTGGTATTCTGTCTGTCTGTCAATCGCCTGCAGGTCACATTTTTACTCTGATCTTCACGAAAGATAACTATCTAGAAGAGGTAGTGACAAGCTGGAAGCCTATAGTTTTTAGGTCAAAAGGTCAAAGTCAAGGTCACATAAATCCTCTATTTTCATCCGATTCACTTGATGTCTTTATTGTTACAGGTTTTGGAGAGAGCGCACCAAGGTGCACGAGAGGGTTTCTCAGATCCGCTGATCGACCTCCGACTCTGAAGGAGCAAGCAATGGATAACTCTGCGGCCTGACCTGGCAGGTTGCAAAACAACCGCGGACGCCGCTTGAGGCAATTAAACCTGGCAGGGTCCTCGCACCCAAAATCGCGTTACCAAAAACGACATATCGCGTGATATCTCAAAATGTTGTGGACAAGTCACTACAAAACTTGGTGGATGATTCGGTTAGGTGACGAGAACAAGTTGATTCGATTTTGGGTCTTGTCCGAATCCATTTTGGGCCGAAGGCATTGTGGTGTTTTGCAGTAAAACAAAAATTTGCACAGGGTTATTATGTCAGCTACCAACTGACTAATCCCTGCACCTTGTAGATTGAATACAAAATAGTTGAGTAGGAAAAGTCCAACACCATTATCAGCTTCGAATGTCTGATAAAACTGAGCAAACATTTCACATGTTGACCTCTGGACAACAAAGTCACAGAAAATGGCAGTTTGATGCCATGACAAACAGCCATTTGGCTTAGCTATTGCAACAACCATTTCTTAAAACCCCCTTGACTCTCAAACTCGATCGAAAGGTTGTTTTCCTTTTCAAGGCATGATTTATATTTTTACCTTTGCAACCAAAGGTGGATGGAGGTTATGTTTTCACCCCTGTCTGTCTGTCCGTTTGTCTGTCTGTCTGTCCGTTTGTGAACAAAATATCTCGAAAAGTTGCAGACGGATTCGGACGAAATTTGGCAGAGGTAGCGTATGTGGCAAGGACGAAATGATTAGATTTTGGTGAAGATCCGGATTCGGATCCGGCTACTAGAATTTTTCAAGTGATTCTTCACCATTGGGAGATAGGGCCAAAAACGATACGTAGCAGGATATCTCAAAGTTGTGGACGGATTTGGACGAAACTTGGTGGACAAGTTGTGTGTGTGACAAGGACGATTCCATTCGATTATGGTGAAGATCTGAATGTGGATTCGGATATGAGAATTGTTTAATATTTCAAGTGATTCTTCACCATTGGGAGATTGCGCCAAAAACGATCCGTAGCAGGATATCTCAAAAAGTTATGGATGGATTTGGACGAAACTTGTTGGACAGGTTGTGCGTGTGACAAGGAAGAATCGATTCAATTTTGGTCAAGATCCGGATCAGGCTAGTAGAATTTTTTAATGATTTTTCACCATTGAGTGATTTGGCCAACCAGGCGGAGGTATGCTCTCGACTGAGTGCGGTTCGAGTTCATTATTGTGTTTGTGTTTTTATTATGCAGTACTATACGAGTAATAGCTAAATGCGTCCACAACCATCCTTGACCATATTGCAGAACGTCGGCCGAGGCCCTCGTGCGAATAGGATGAAAGAGGAAACAACTGCAAGTTCCAGTCAATACAAAGTTCAGGATAATATTGTAGCGCTCAGTATCTTCCATGTTGTCTATTGTGCCACACTGACAGCAATTGTGCCACACCGCTGGCACGCTACATGTGATAGAGATTATAGATTATGCAAGCCTCATTTTCTCATCTCTTCAAAGAAAATCTTTCAAACAAATGGAGCCCAAAGCTAGTGTTTCTTCATTTTTTTCGTTTTCCCAGGAATTCCTGGAAAATTGCAGGAAATTGATTCGGGATTCCTGCCTTTTTCAATTTTTTTAGGTTCGGGCTCGGACAATTTGGGCTCGGACCATCTCTAGTGGCAACACCTCTCGTGTAGATGTGCTTGTGCTTGTGTAGTGTGCTCTGTACTCCTCTTTTCCCAACACGATGGAAAGATTCACAAACTTGTATTTTATGGCCTTCAAACCCACCCCGCAACCAAGTTGACTAAACTGGAGAGTTCATAGAACATGACACCCACACAGTGTTGAGGTCTAATATTAAATTCTGATACAATAATCTTTTTAAAGGTCATTAAAAAAAAATCCAGAAGTTTAATGCTACTGAAGCATTCTTATACACCGCTCATATACACTGTAATAAGACGACGTTGAGTCGCATTTTAGGAGATGGAAGCTTTAATGATCACCATCAAATGCAGCATCAATCGGCATCTTCTTCACCAGAACTCTCACATGCCACGCCCTCTCATGCTATATATCGATATATAGTGAGTTTCTTGGAAGTATTATGAAGGTGATTTGTGTTCTACAGTATTCAAATATATAATTAAATTTACATAAGGTTTAAAGGCATATCAATTAATTAATTACGGTTTTACCGCCGTTTTACCCAGTCTCTATTACAACCCATTTGTTCATCATGCCTGTTGTTTGTGTCCTTTATGACGTCCTGGAAAACATTACATTTCCTGTTTGGCATAATTTTCAATTTTGTTTGACTTCCAGGCAGGCAGACAGAGTAAAAATATTACCTCACTCGTCTGTGTGCATGTGTGATCAGGATGAATTTAGAGACAAAGTTGTCTTTCTATCCATGTTCCTATTCATGTTACAAGTCATGTTCATTGATTTAAATCATTTGTTCCTCGACCATAATGTAAAGATGTGAAACTGATAAGACAGACAGACAGACAGATGGACAGACATGAACCAATTGCTGAACCCAACTTTTCGCTTTGCGTGTGTGGGGTAATAAGAAATGTGAAAATGTGTGCAATGGCAAAATCTAGCTTCATATAAAGTTGCATGATGATCGGATGTAAAATGTGGCCGGCATTCCAAAATATCAGTTTTCTGTAGGCATGGGTTGCAGGGTGTTTCACATAGCAGGAATAAACGGCCTCAGCCTTGCTTCGCTCAGCCTCCGCTAAATTATTTTAGAGGGTGAAAGTGTGAGGAAATATTGACGTGTACATTCTTGAATTTGTGTGGCCACTTCCATCCAATAGGATCGATGGGTTGCGTATGACGAGCATGCACGTGGGCATTAAAAAAATTAATTTTCTCGGCAACCGTTGGTCTGATTCACACAAAATTTACACCATAGTATGCAACTACTCGTGTAGAATTTTTAATGATAATTATGATGTCATAGGTCACCTTTTTTGGTCGCCATCTTGGAAAAAACGTTGCACCTTTATATCTCAGAAACTGCTCCAGGGAAAAAAATTGAAACATGGCCAATTTTCAAGTACTCCCCAGGGGAAATAACATATGTTAATGATGATATCATCGGTGCCTGCATTATGACGTCACAATTAGACAAGTATAATGCTTGATCTCATCAGTATGAAAATTTTTGTGGGTCATTTAGGAATAATTTGGTCGACAGAATTAAATTGACGACATTATAGGTCAGATGGTTCGGCAGCCATGTTGGATTGGACATAAAAAAATAACCTTAAAAATCCTCTTCTCCAGAACGGCTAACCATATCAATGCAAAACTTCATGTACATGATCTATTAGCCTTGGGAATATAGGGTGTTTGATGCATAAATCATAGGTCACATAGTCTGGCAGCCATTTTGGATTTAACCTAAAACCTTTAAAATTTTCTCTAAAATGGCTGGACAGATCAAAGAGAACCTTCACAAACATGTTACCCAAGCCATGGGAATGCCATGGTGTTGATAAATAAATAATAAGTCACATGGTCTGCAAGCCACGTTGGATGAAAGGGAAAAAAAATATTTATCTTAAACAGCTGAACCTATCTTAGCGAAACTTTCCAAATATCATCTAACTCAATTGCTGCATATAGTGTAAAAAATATTATGTCTTAGGTCACATGGCTTGGCAGCCATATTGGATAAAAAACAACTTATCCAATCAACACAAAACTTCACACACCTTACCCCCTACCCAATTGGAGACAGTTTAAATTGATGATATCATAGGTCACGTGGTGGGCAGCCATTTTGGATATAAGTGAAAATTTTTGAAAAATGTATTCTCTGAAACTGCTTAACCGATCAATGCGAAACTTTAACTAATTGATCAACTGCCCATGGGAAATATAGTTTGATAAAAGTGATGTCATCAGTCACTGGTCTGGCAGCCATATTGGATCAAAGAAAAGAAAACCTTAAGAAACAGAAGAGTTGGCTCGCACCAAGTCCTTCAGAAGACTGGGTGGGGTAGGTATTCAATGAATACCATCTAGTTGTAAAACTATTTGAGATATTCTGCTTACAGGCAGACAAACAGACAGACAGGGGTGAAAACATAACTTCTGTCCACCTTCAGTGGTGGAAGAAACAATGCCAAACACACACTGTTTGACACACAAAGACCACACACACATACACACACACACACATACACACACACACACATACACACACACACATACACACACATACACACACACACACACACACACACACTGTTTGACACACAAAGACCACACACACATACACACACACATATATACACACACACACACACACACACACACACTGTTTGACACACAAACACCACACACACACATACATATACACACACACACACACACTGTTTGACACACAAACACCACACACACATACACACACAAACACAATGTTTGACACAAAAGACCACACACACAAACACACACACA